>NC_058418.1:11403289-11461467 GCF_002201575.2 Neomonachus schauinslandi | reverse complement strand
TGAGGCAGGAGGGGCTGGGGGCCTGGACTCTTGGGTCTGAGGCAGGATGGGGCTGGGGGCCTGGACTCCTGGGTCTGAGGCGGGAGGGGCTGGGGGCCTGGACTCTTGGGTCTGAGGGAGGAGGAACTGGGAGTCTGGACTCCTGGTCTGAGGGAGGAAGGTGGTGGGGGGCCTGGACTCCTGGGTCCGAGGGAGGAGGGTGCTGCAGGCTGGGTCCTAGGGAGGCAGGGCCTGGAGGCTAGCAGAGTTGGGAAGGTTAATGGAAAGGTAGAAAGGAGATAAGTGGGGTGTGGGGGGGGCTCTCCTAGACCTGACAGGCTTGGGGCCGGATGCTGCCTCTGAACCCACCAGCCCCACTTCCTGTGACAGGAAATCTAAAGGCAAATCCCCCAACCCCCCAACTCTCCCCACATAAGAAAACAAAACTCTGAACCTCCTTCCCTAAACCCGTAAGTTGCTTTCCCTCAGGGACCTGGTATCTTCCCCCTCTTCCAATCCCAGAAAATAAGGTTCGGTCCTCAGCCAGCTCATCCCCAAGCTGTGTCTCTCTTCCTTGCCCTGCATCCGTCTGTCCCTCTGGCTTTCCCTCCCCAGCCAGCTCTCTCTTGCTGTCTGTCCCTTGAATGTGCCTTAGGTCTTTGCCTCTCTTCTCCCTGTCTCCTTCCCTCTCTCCCTCCCTTCAGACCTGTCTCACTTTCCCACCAGCACTGACTCCCCTCCCCCTCAGCCACCTCGCCCTAACCCTGCTTCTGTCGCTGTCTTTCCCCTCTGTCAGTGTTTCTGCCTGTCTTCCCACATCTGGTTCTGCGGCCACCTGAGTCCTCTCGAGTCACTGTGTCATGTGCTGTCCCTCATCTCTCTCTCTCTCTCCCCCCCATCTCTTGCTGGCTCTCCCATCTTGTCTCCCTTAGAGTCTCCGCTTCCCCCTGAGTCTTCCAACCACCCTCTTCTGTGTCTTTAATTAGTCTGACTAATGCCACGAGAGCCCGTGTCAGGCGGGAAGGAGCTGTGGAGATGGGGTGGGATGGACCGGTGGGGTGGGGTGGGGGCTCCCCCCACAACCCAAAGCTATTTATAACCCTGGTTGCCTGAGACTCACCCTTCTGCCTCCTCCACAGGCCTCCTCCCTAGCACTCAATAAATGGTGGCTATGATTTTGATTATGATCATGAAACAATGATGCTTTCTGGAGTGTCCCTGCGCCATCGCATGGGTTCCCCAGAGCACACGACATTTTTATTCTCTTCCATAGAGTGTCTCTGTCCAACTTCAAGCTTAGGTAATTTAAGATTTGAGCCCTGTTAAATATTCACGTAAATAAACTTGCAAACCGACGCCAAAAAAAAAAAAAGTGATTATTACAAAAGCTAAACTTACCTAGCACTTACAGTGTGCTAGGCACTGCTCCAAGTGCTTCACATCTGAACTCACTTAACGCTCACAACCACAAGCACCCCATGCGATTAGTATTCCCATTCGAGATGGAAAACCTTCACCAGGCCACCAGCTGCAACTTCTGGGCTGGAAAACATGACTGCGCACATGGAAGGTCCATGCTCACCCCACTTGAGGTGGGGGGGGGCTGCTCAACAGAGGCAGGGAGATTCCAAAAAGCGCAAAGGAGAGGACATACGGTATGTGAGCAAATGCTCAGTGCCAGGCAGGCCCTGAATCACGCACTATGATACATATTATCTCCTTCATTCCTCATCACGGAAATACGAAACAGTAGCTAACGTTTAATACGTGCTATTAAGTATGTAGCAAGCATAACATTACTGCTTTACAGGTATTAACTCACTTAATCCTCTAAATGACTCCTGGAGGTCAGTTTTATAACTACCTTTATTTTTCGGAAGAGGAAACTGAAGCACAGCTCATCAGAGACAGAACCAGGATTCAGACCCAAGCAGTCTGGCTCCAGTTTATGCATTTAACTATCAGAATGTGCTGCTTCAGAGCATGGGGAACCCCCACCCCAACCTTAGGAAACTAAAATCTGAAACAAAGTTGGTGTCTGGGAAAGTCAGGGGTGTGTGGGCACTGTGACTTAGGCAGAAGTGCAGGTTGCTGCTCAGGCTGCTCCACAGAGGCTTAGGGCTCAAGAGAGCATTCTGGAAGGGAAGGTGGGGGGTTGGCTGCTTAGGAGATAGACGGTGAGGGGGTACCACAAAGAGTAATCATACGCTGAAGCTGTCAGATGGATCTGTAGGCAACTGAAAAGGCCTATGGCCCAGCAGAGGGGACACTGTGTGCATGGGACTGGGGGTGGTGGTGGTCAGGGAAGGTTTAGAAGGTTCTTAGAGAGGTGAGGGTCCTAGAGCAAAGCAGGCACCAGTCGGGGACTACACGGGCACCTGGATTCTATGCAAGGTTTGGGGTCTATAAGACATTGAGTGGATGACCCTGGTCCCCAAGAACCTCCGGGAGCCTTAAAGAACTTAAAATACAGAGTAGTCAAGGTAAGTCCACGAGGGGCCCTTGGAATGTATAAGGCTCCAGATTCTATTCTATTGGTAAGTTCAAACAGGTGGATCTACTCGGAGCTGAGAAGCACACCGGGTCATGATTCCATATGTAAAGCAGCCAGTCTGCGGGACCTGTGGAGACTTAAAACGGGAGAATTCTACAGGAGCATGTGGTGGTCCCAAGACCCAGGATCTACAGGGCCCAGGATTCTAGGGGGTGCTACTGACCGATGGGGACCTCACATCTATAAGAAGCCGAGTTTCCGTGGCGGGGGTACTAGCAGGAAGCTGGTGGGTCTATAGGCCCTTGTAATTTATACGGAACGTGGCGCATCTACACCAGCCCCAAATCCTACGTGGGACGTGGCGGGTCTACACGGGCCCCAAATCCTACTACACGGGACGTGGCGGTGCGCACGGCCAGGGATGATGGGGCGGACCTGCGGAGTCAGGGTCTGACGCCCGCCGGGGGCCGCATCCCTCACCTGCTCCTGGTCGTAGGAGAACCCACCGCAGCCGCCAGAACCGAAGCCTCTGCGCGCCGGCTCCGGGGTCCCCCACCCCCGCCTCCGAGTCGCTCTAGCTGCCCCAGCGTCTACCTTTGCTTCCAGCTCCACTCCTCCCGCCAGCCACTCTAGCCTGGCTGCTGCCTGGTTCTTGCCCGAGCGACTCTACTCCTCCCGCCGGCCGCTCTAGCTCTCCACGGCGCCACGCTGGCCAGAAAGGGCCACTCTGGCCTGCCTTGGAGGGCTGGCGTTTCCGTATCTCGACTGCCCTTGTCACTCTACTGTGCCCCGCCCCCCAGCCCCACTAGAGAGTGGTTCCAGCCCCCCGACCCAGGGCTCAATCCGACATCTCCGACTCGCCCCTGGCCCTTAGTCTCCGGCCTGGGTTCCCCACCCTATCTTGCTTTCCTAACTCCGGAAACAGCTGAATTTCCAAGGCGTACACTAATTTTCCCGGCACCCCCACCGCCCCGGCCGCACACTTTGTGCTGGGGCTGTAAAGCAAAACTCCTGGGTTCCAGCGTACCTTTCCCGCGGACAAGCCGTGTAACCTAGAAAAAGCAATTATTTCTTTCCGAGCCTCAGTCTTCCCACCTGTACAATGGGGGAAGATCTCCAGTTCTGTCCCCTACAACCCATCTCTCAAGCTATAATTAATGGCCCAGAAAAAGAGCTTTCCAAAAAATGCTCTCAAGCGCGCTCCGCAACTTCCAGCTTCACGGCGGCCTACGGCGTGGTTATTGACGTTTTTCTTTATCGGTGGCCCTAAAGCATGTGGGGTTGGAGGACGGTGCTTGAAAGCACCTGCAAGTTCAAATCCCAACTCCACTCGGTCTCACGGTGTGTGTAGCCTGGGACGAGTCGGTTCCGCTCCCTGAGCCTCAGTTTCCCCACCCGTACAATGGGAGTGATCGTCCGTCCTCCGCTGGACAGTTGGGAGGCCTTGACCCCGGCCTCGCACCCCTCATCCCCACTTACTGGGCACTCGGCAGGTATTAGTTCTCCTCTCTTTGCCCCCTTTGACAGATGGGAAAACTGAGTCCCGGGGAGGGGCGGCCGCTGGCTCTGAGGCCCCTGCACCGCCGGCAGCGCCCCCGCCCTCTCCCTCCTCCTCTTCACTTCCCCTGGCAGCCGAGGGGCGGGAGGCCGGGCGGGAGGCCGGGCGGGGCCAGGGACAGTGTACCTGGAGTCCGCGCGGGGACGTGACCGGCGGGGCGCCCGAGGTCGGGCTCGGCGATCCCGGGCCCTGCGTCCCGGCTCCCGCTTCCTGGCTCTGGCGGGGCAGGAAGTTGGGGCGTTTTTCCGGAGGCCCCCGCCCCGCCGCCCCTCCCCGCTTCCTGCCCGCGCCCCGCGCCCGCCCGGCACCTCCGCTTCCTTCCCCTTCTCGCCGCCCGCCCGGCCCCTCCTTTCCCCGCCTGGCGGGGGACCCGCGGCCCCGGCCCCGCCCCGGCCCCGCCCGGCTCCTCCCGGCTTTGTCCGTCTGTCTGTCCGCGGACCGCGGGCTCCACGTTTCTCGCCTCTGCCGGGTGTCCGCCATCGCCTCCCCGGCGGGGTGGGGGCCGGCTCGCCACAGCCTCCCCTGCTTTCCGTCTGGGTCTCTTGGTCTTCCTCTCTTTCTTTGCCTCGCTGTGCGTGTTTCTGTCCGCGTCCCTCTCTGTCTGCCCCTCTGTCGTCGCTCCTTTCTCCGTGGGGGGGTCTTTCCCTCCCGCTCCCGGGCCCCTGCTTCTCCGCGCTGCCCCTCCCCTCTGTCGCATCTCTTGTCTTCCCCTCTCCGGTCATTTCCCCAACCATTGCTTTCTCTAGAGTCCCAGGAGTCAGCCTCTCCGTGTCCATTTTTCTATGGATCCTTCTTTCCTTTCTCTCTCTCCTGCTTTCTCTCTGTCCCCGTATCTCTGTCATTGTCTTTCTCTTCACTTGCTCTGTGTCTCCATCACTATCTCTCTGTGTCTCGGTCTCTCTCCCCTCTCCCAGAAACCCTGCGTCCCTGTGCCCCCCAGGGCTCCCCCCATCCCCAGACGAGAGCCACAGATTCTCCAGATGCCCCTGCTGCAAGTTCTTTCCCAGAGAATAATAGGTGTGGCCTGGCTGTAGTCAGAATCGGGTACCAGCCCCACCAGACAGGCGCCTGTGTTTGTGGGACTGAAATAGGCATAAATAAATATGGTCACCTGGCTCCTTTCTGTGTCCCCTCCCTGCTCAGGAACATAGCCTAGGGTGAGATGCTTCCCCAAACACTTCCTATTTCTCTCTGGTTACCTGGCCCCAGGTGCAGGGAGTGGGCAGGGGTTGGTGGGGGGGGTGGGAGCGGGATCCTGGGTCTGAAAGAGAAGGAGGCCAGGGGCCTGGACTCCTGGGTCCCACCAGAGGAGGGGAGCATCCCCATGAGATCCATGACTCCTGCCAAGGTCTGCAGTTGGAAAGGATTTATTATCACTAAGTGGCCATGACAGAGCAGGGAGGGGGAGGTGACACGGAGGATCTACAATCAGCTCCCCTAGAGGCAGCGATTAAGGGCTCATTACCCGCTGGGTGTGGGGGGAGGCTGGGAAAAGCAGCAGGAGGAGGGCTGAATTGGGGTGTGTGCAGGGAATGAGGACAGTCTAGAGGGAAGAAGAGCAGACACACTCAAGGGGGAAGTTCAGTCAGGACACTCGCGGGGGGGGGGGCGGGAAAGATTATGAAAAGAGAACAGGAAGGGGTGAGGGGACACCAGAGCTCGCAGCACATCTGCCTGGGGGCAGCCCACAGGGTCACGGCTTCTCCAGCTGGACGTCCCCGTCTCCAATGTGGAGGCTGCCCACGTCCTGGTAGGTGCCCTGGAGGCCTCGGGAGATGTCCTCGTACATGGAGCAGTCATCCAGGTTCAGGCCCTGGGGTGAACACGTGGTGCGGGGGGAGCTCAGCGCCCTGACGCCCAGACCCCTGCCCCCAGACGGCCCCAGGGAGGACCCCCACGAGAACCCCAATGCACCTGCCCCTCACCTGTCCCCACCCACCACTCACCTCATAAAGGTTTTCATCTTCATAGTCATCCTGGGTGTCCACCCCAAACTTCATGTTCTGCCATCGTTTCTGGGAGGAGGGGGGATTGGGATCCTCAGTGAGGGGGTGTAGGGGGAGAATATGTTTTCCGAACAAACCTCCTGGATGCCCGAGAGGTGCTTTACCAGAGGGGGTAAGGGATGCACCCAAAGCCACACCGCGGGTGAGTGGCAGGTGTCTCTGGTCCCTGCCTTATTGCTCTTGCACGAATAACAGCTCTCAGAAATGGCAGTGGCGGTCCCATGGCCTAAGGCGGGTCTGTTGTAGGGTCAGAGGCTCCGGGAGAACAGCCAGCCCCCATCTTCCCTGGCTACATCTGGAGGGCCACTGCACTCCCGGTTGGGGGGGTTAGAATGAGACACCAGGGCTGGGGTGGGGGGAGAGTGAGGTATACCTGGGGGGTGGGAGGAGGGAGGACAACCCCGAGGGGAGACTGAGCAAGGATGCCCTTCTGGGCCACGCACCCTTTAAAATCCTGTCATGGAACGAATTCATGTGCCCCTCAGCCCTGTGAGGGTGCTGTCACTCTCCCATTTTAGGAGGGGACCTCAGCCTCGGAGGGCCCGGGTCCCCAGGGGCTCACCCTGAACAGCAGCAGGGTCCCAGGCACCACGGCGCAGAAGAGCAGGATGATGCCCTCGGCTGTGATGATGTTGTTCTTGGTGGCCTCTCCCATGTCCAGGAAGGGTCTGGGGAGCCGCTCTGTGAGGAGCGGGTGCTGCTCAGAGCACAGGTGTCTCCTGCCCTCCTGGCTTCCCAGCCCTGCCCCCGGCAAGGCCGAGACCCCTTGAAGACCCCCCACCCCCGCAGCGTGTGTGAGCTGGGAGCGGGGATGCCCACAATGGGTGCCCTGGATGCCCGGGGCCGGCACTCACCGCGCACGCGGAGGTAGGTGCCGCAGGACTGCTGGAAGCTGAGGACTTTATGGCTGGGGCCTTTCTCCTCCACCTGGCACCTGAACATGCCTATGTGGCTCTTGTTCACCATGTGGATGGTCAGCTCACCGTGGGGCTTTTGGCCATAGCTCCAGAACATGTCGGGCCAGGTGCCGTTGCCTTGGATGACGCGCCACCAGGTGATGTTGAGGGTGCTGTCGGGCCTGCTGCCGTTGTGCAAGCACTGCAGGTGGACCGTTTCGCCCAGGCTCACGGTCACCGAGGGCGGGCCCCCGTCCACCCACAGGGCCTGGCACCCGGGGCCTGCGGAGAGGCGGAGGAGTCGGGGACTGCGGGTGGGGACACAGGCCCCAGCCCTGGCGCCCCCCCCACCGCAGCGGCAGCACCCTGGGGTGCGTGGGGTGGGGGTGGGGGTTGAGGACACTCCTGGGGAAGAGGGTGGGGTGGGGGAGGGGGCACACAGTGTTGGGAGTGAGGCTGCCGCTGGGGGGAGAGTAGTATGGTAGTACCGAGGGGAACAGAGAGAGGGCACACCTGTGGGGGAGGAGGACATCCTGGGGGAGGAGGGTAAGACACCCTGGCGTGGGGACACACCCCTGCGGGTCCCCCACTCACCTCTCCAGCGCCACCTCTCGCCACCCTCCCCACCTGCGCTCTGTGCTTTGGCCCCACTGAACTCACAGGTGTTTGGATACTTGGCTTCCTAGTGGTAGAAGGGCCCTGTCCAGGGAGCGCCGTCCATAATCAGTTTGGGCATCACCTCCTCCTGAAGGCCTTCCAGGCTCACCTTCCCACCCTCAGCCCTGCCTGGCACCTGGTTACTTTAGCTGGTGTAGTCTTCACAAAAGCCTTAGAGGTAAGTTCTCTCATTGTCCCATTTTATAGGTGGGACAGCTGAGGCCCAGGGAGGGCAGATTGGTTGCCTGGCACACCAGGGCAGCAAAAGTGGCTGGCGTTCCAAACCCTGAGCCTTGGGGTCTGCCTTGCCCTGTGACTTCAGGCTCACCCCTCATTCTCTGCTTGTGTCAACCTGGGTCAGGAGTGAGTTCAGTTGGCGGCTGCGCTGGGGGTTAGGGGAGGGCCTCGGCAAAGTGGGTTGGCTGCTGGGGAAACCCCAGCTTCCAGCCCCCCAGGCCAGCCCACAAGGCTGGCTCAGCCTCTTCTGGAGGGAGGAGGTGGGAGGTGAGGAAGAGAGGAGGAGGAAGAGGTGGGGAAAGAGGCAGCAACCTCAGGGTCACAGCCCCACCAGCTGGTATTGCTTGGGGTAGGGGTGGGGCAGCCTGGAGGGCAGTGTTGATGAGGTGCCCCCTTTCCCAGCACTGAAAAGGGGCTCCCGACGCAGTGGGGTGACTGAGATTCAAGGCAGAGAAGGAGAAAGCTGTTTCTTCTCTCTGAAGCTGAGCGCCGCTCCCCAAGTCCCCTTCCTGCCCCTAGCTCTGGAGCTCAGTCAAGGGCAACCTTAGTTCCTTATTTTGACCTGTGGCGTTGAGGGGGGTGGGGAAGTCGTCTGTTGCCCCTGTCTCCTTCCATGTGGCTGTAGACACCCCTTCAACTTTGCTGAGCCCCCTCCGGCCTCCCCTCGGACCTGCGGCCTGCTTGGGACAGTCAAGCAGGTGGATGCAGTTTCTTCAAGGGCTTTCCCAGCACTGCGCCACCCCCCCCCACTCCACACACACACCTGCTGGCTCCTCACCCCCTGGGCAGTGCCTTTCTCTCTGCCTCTGCCCTCTCTCCAGCCTCCTCAGTCCTCCCTGCCCCGCCACCCCCCAACCCCCAGCACCAGCCTGTTAGCCACGTACCCAGGCCAACAGCAGAGATTAGGAAGAGGAGAAAGATGGTGGCGCGCAGCGCTTGGAGGACTCCAGGACCCCCAGGCATCTCTCCCAGTGGGTTGGTTAGTCTGGGTCGCAGCAGTCCTGGGGTACCAGATTCCACCTCGGCTAACCCCGCCCTACTTCCTGCCCAGTCCTGCCGGAGATGGGCTCCAATGGCCCCACTGCCGGGTCCTCCTTCAGCTGTGGGCCCCGGGGGCAGCCCCTGCCTGTGTGCTTCAGGCCCGGAGTGGAGAGAAACTGCTCCCTGCACCTGTGGCCACAATTCCCCTGGGGGGGAGGCTGCTGGGTGGGGGAAAGAGACCAGTTCAAGGCCTGGCTCGTCACCGGCCAGCCCTGGGACGGAAGCCCGAGGGAGCCAGAGTTCGAGGTGCCTGTGCCCGCAGATGGTCTGTCAGGGTGGTGGTTCTGAGCCTGCTCTCCACTCCTCACTGGCCTTAGGCAAAGCTCATCTCCTCTCTGAGCCTCCATGTCCTCCCTTCTTGGCGTCAGAATCCAGGATTTAAAGGGGTTGTGCATGCAAAGTTCTGAACACAGGGCCCAGCCCATAGTAGGTGCTCAGTAAAACGTGGCTCCTATTAATGCTCAGGACGAATAAATGGGGCAGGTCGACCAGCTCTATGACTAGGTGGTGGCTTCCTCTTCTGAGCCTTGGCATTAAAAAAAAAAAATTTTTTTTTTAAATTGTAATCTCTACTCTCAATGTGGGGCTCAAACTCACAACCCCGAGGTCAAGGGTCACACGCTCTACTGACTTGGCCAGCCGGGCACCCCAGCCTTGGCATTTTTCATCTGAGAGATGAGCATAAGAATATCTCCCCAGTGTTGTGCCATGAGATGCTGTTCCCAGCACCCAAGGAGTGAGAGCCACGATGGGCTCTTGACGTGAGTCAGCCTCCCCACAAGTGGGCAAGGTAGGCCACCCGCCATTTTACAGAAAAACAGGCCCAGAGAAATGCCATCACTCGCCGGGTGTAACACAGCTTGGGAGTGGTGGAGCAGAGATTCAGAGTCACTTGTGTGTGCCCACCTGCCGTTGGGCAGCATTTTAGGTCACGTGGAAGGAAACAGAGTCTGAGGAGTCACAGGAGTTTGTTGAGAGGTTTGTGAGCAGTTAGGGGACCATCACATGTGCACACAAGGAGACACACAGGGAAAAAATTCACCGCAGGGCGATTTTTGGTAGCAAAAGCGGAAACAAAAAGTCCATGTGCGGGAGAACGGGATGCACATGGGGTGACGTGGGCGGCCAGTAAAGTACTCAGCAGGCGAAAAGACGGAGCTCTACTCATCAACCCAGCTGCGTCTCAGAAATGACATGAAAATGACACAACACATGCAGCATGCAACAGTTGACTTGTTTTCAAAAGGGGAAACATCGGGTGCCGTTAGGGACGTGCCTCCTGGAGGTGTGAACCCATGCAGGTGAGTGACACCCAATTCCCGAGACGGGTTCCCTCTGGGGGACGGGAGGAGGGCTTTGCCTGTCTCGGCTTTAGGTCTTGTTTTACTTCTTAAGCTGGGTAGCCGGTCCACGGGTCTTTCTTACACTAATAGGCATGCTATTTTGCACGCTTGAAGCATTTCATAATTAAAAAAACAAAATGCAACTGTCATCCACACAGAGGAGCATGGGCCTCAAGAGTTCGTGATTCCTGTGTTTGCATCGCCGCTCTGTCAGCCGACTGGTTGTCTGGGCCTCAGTTTCTTCTCTGGTAATCTGGGCTCTCCGCCACCCTTGTGCTCCTCCTGAGGCTGCAAGGACACAGTTCCCCCTCTCTGGCCTGGGGGCCCTCCCCCACTCCCTTCCCTCCGGCGACCCAGGTGTTCTGTTGCGACCCTTGCTGAACAGCAGGTCACCAGCCCCTCCGTGCTTTAGTTCCTCCTTATGACCCCCCACCTAGGAAGAAACCCTGGGCTCAGATAGTGCAGCCCTAGAATTCTCCTCCATCTGCTGAGGCGGTTTCCAGGCCCTCGACTGCCCCCCAGTGGCCGCAGAGGCACAGCTGCTGGATTGCAGGCCCTCGGGCCAGACCGGCCTGCAGGGACACCACCCACCGGCCACTTAGCCAGCACTGCTGGTGTCTGCCGACCAGGTCCTGGGCCTTGCTGCCTTGCATTCGCATGTCTACTCCAAGACGTTTTCTTCCTCAGTTGACAAGGGAAACTGGAGCCCAGAACAGGGAGGGAGTGACTGGCCCAAAGCCATGCCCAGGCACATAACCCTTCAGGCCTTGTTTTTCCATTTCCCTTACTTCCATGGGGCAATGAGCTGCAGTGGCTAGAGCCTACTCGCCCAAGTTCAAATTCCAGCTTTGCCACCCCCTCGTTGTGGTACATGGGCAAACGACCCAACCTGTGACTTACTTTCCCTATACCCAAAATGCGGGTGCTTTTGGGCACCTTCACAGGGTTGCCTAATTATATTAAGTGATATATTTATTAAGTGCCTTGCACGTGATAGGCTGTTTATGGAGCTGGGAGGGATGACAGCTTCATTCCCCACCGGATGTGGGACTCTGGTTTGATTTTTTCCATCCTGAACACCAAGTAACTGGTTGTGTGCTTGGTGCACTGCTCTGAGCCAAGACACTATTGATATGGTGACTCTGCAGGTCCCTCAGAAGTGACACAGACAAGCAGCGGAGGGCTCAAAGGGGGAGTAAGTTGCTCAGGATTGCAGAGAATTAGGGTCAGAGCTGGAAGGTTATTGAACACGAGTCACTTGAGTTCAAAGCCCAGGCTTCGCACTGGAAGTAAATGGGTCCAGTAACTTGGGCTGGGGGAAATCGGGAGACTTGGCCGAGCCAGCTCAGGCTCTGCTTCGTGTTCCCCGAGGAGGAGGTGGGTTTGGAAGCATGGGGCCAATTCTCCAGGCTCAGCTTTCTGGGGTCTGGCACATGCCCACTTGGTGCCCTTCAGAGCTCCCACCCCAGCTGCACCGAGAGCCAACTGCCATGCAGGACCGTAGAGGCGGTGCCGCCCAACGGCCCAGCCCAACCTCTGCGCAGGAGCCTCACACAACCCTCCCTGCGGGCAGTGGTGGGTGTGGGAAGTGGCACCGCATCCCAACTCCGGGCAGGGACAACTAGCTCCAGAAGGTGCACACCAGGGACCCTCAAGGAGCCACCAGGAGTGAAAGCTGGCTGTCCCAAGTCTACCTCCTTTAGGGAAGAAGCCACTTGCCCCTCCCACTTTGTTCCAGCAGGGGACAGAGAGCCACCTCTGCAGTGCAGGCCCCAACTGGGGCCACCGCTTCAACAGCCACTCTTTTCGGTTTCTCATCTTACTGAGAACTGCAAAGGCAGGATGTGGGGGGAAGGGCGAGAGCCTCCAGGTCCCGGCCCCACCCAACCACCAGCCCAGCTGGGGCACAGGGCCCACTAGGGGTAGAAGGGCTTCAGTTGGGAAGGCTGGGCCTCAGGCTCTAGTGGCTCTTGGTGCCACAGCCCCCCAGGTCCCCCCTTTCACGAGGGAAGAAGTGCTGTGCAGTGCTCCTTCCTCCTGCCCCGCAATGGAAGGGGAGAGCCAGTCAGAGACCCAGACCAGGATTACGAACGAGGCAATTTATTGACCCAGCATTTGTTCTAATGCTTCTTGTTGGCAGCTGCCACCTGCAGGAAAAGATGGGGAAGTAATCAGGATGGGCCGTGGGGTCTGTGTTCGGGCACTCTGGAGCAGCTACCCACCACCCGAGGGACACCAGCCAACTGGATTTGTGGCCTGACATGCGTTCATCCGATCTGATCCCTACAACCTCAGGCACGTCCTCATTTTACAGAAGCGTCAACTGGGACTCAAAGACAGGAAGTGGGATTGCAACGCCCACTGCCCTGTCACCCACACGGATGTCCGTGCCAGGCTCTGCCCTGCCCTGGAAGAGTTCACCAGCTCCTCCAGGCCGCCCCCAGACGCCCCGGGGGCGGACACCTTCTATTCTCTTCTGCTCCTGGACTAAGTGACTAAGCCCTCTCCAAAGCTCCTACGAGGCCTGAGTCAATGATAAAGAAGAAAACCAACAATGGGTTCACGCCTGGCCCTGGGGGCTCCCGCTGCTGTAGCTCACTGAGCCCTCACTACCACCCTCTGAGGCTGGCAAGAGGAGACTGCTCCACAGACGGGGAGATTGGCTCCAGGCAAACGGACTCTGCCCCAAGGTGTCCAGCCAGACAGTCATCTGGACGGAGACCTGAGTTCTGAGCTGGCTTGCCTCCCCCTCTCCAAAGCCTTCCCATCTGGTGCTCAGCAAGCATGAAGAATAGGAGGAAACAGTGCAGCCAGAATCCTAAGAAGGCTGACCTGGGAAGAGGGAGTTGTGTGTGCAGGAACATGTCCTGCATGAGAAACAAGCCCAGCTGCACTCCAGCACCCACATTTCCAACCAGCTCTAGCAGGAAGTCAGTCAGAAATGTTCTTTCTCCTGCACCCGCCACCCCCGCCCCACCACAGGCCAGCCCTCCTCTGACCCCCACCAGGCTGGGCTGTGACCTCCAGAGGAGGAAACTCTGATCTAACAAAGCCCAGGCTCTGAAAATTCCCCGGGCAGTGACTAAGGGACCCAGCCCTGGCACACCCAGGCCTCACCTGTCCAGCGATTCTGTCCAGATCTCTCTGTCCCTGAGGTGTCAGTTTGCGGCCCCTGTGGGAGAACAGTCAAGCAGCCCCCCATTAGTGCAGGCTCTCAGCCCTGTCGCTGCCAGGCCCCTCCTAGATGTGAGCCAGGCTTCCCAAGAAGGCACCTGGCCATGGGACCACATGACAGCAGCCAAGTCCCACTGAGGGCCCCGGTCGGCTGCATTCTAACGAGCTGGGGGCAGGAGTGGGAGCCCCCCTGGGAGCTGCCGGGGTGTCGTTTGTGCAAGCATTAGATCAAAAGCCCCGAAAAATCAATTGGGAAAAGTTAACGAGCAGGCTAATGAAAGCGGACAGTCGCCAAATTACCTTCCTGGAGCTCAGGGTAGTCAGCCAGAGAGGTCGGGGTGAGGCCCCTCACTGTTCGCTTTTCTGCACAATCCCCTGCCTGCCTGAGGGGCAGCTGCACACCGTGCAGGACAGACCTGGCACCTCTCCATGTGGGGAAGGATGGCTCTAGACAACTTCATTACAGGTGATCTGACCCCAAGTCTCCTCACCACCCGTTCCCAGCCATCCCCCTGCCCCTGCTTACCCATCTTGGTCCTTTTCCACCATTTTCAGCCCCTCTAGGGCTTGAAGGACCCTGCGGGCCACGCTCTTGGAGCCTCTGCTGAAGTGGCTGGGCATGACCCCGTTTCTCTGACGTCCCCCGTAGATCTTGGTCATGGAGCCGACCCCAGCGCCGCCCCGGAGGTACAGGTGCCGTGCTGTGGAAGCTGGGGGGGGGGGGGGCGGGGGCGGTGGGCAGGAGATGTGAGGACCCTTCTCCAGCACAGAAGACTCCTCTCCACAGTTGAGGCAGGCCGAGGGAAGGGCCTTGCTCGAGGTCACACACCTATCAATTGTGTGTGTGTGGCCACTAATTCTTCCCATTATATAGCCTGCGGAACGGAGAACACACACCAAGACCCAGTACCAGGCCCCCGCCGCTAGCTATCCTGCAGCTAAGCTTCCCTGCACCCTGTGCCCAGCTGGGGAGACCAGAGGGCCTGCCACAGCTGTGCTGCTGTGAGGGAGGACTCTGTCCTGCGGGTAGACCCTAGCGAATGCTTAAGCCGTGACTGTCCATCTCCACATGCCCAGGCCCGAGGGACAGCAGGGCAATGCGAAGGGCCATGCCGCCACCTGAGTGCAGCTCCCCGAGCCCCTCAGCCCCGGAGAACTCAGGGCTAGAGCGGACACCCCATGCAACCTGGAATGGGGATACCCCCACGGACACAGGGTTCTCATCCCTAGCCTGGCTTGGGCAAGTCCCCGGTCCCTCACTGTTCTGTTCAACAGGACCGCTTCTCCACCGGGTCCTGTGCCATCTGCTCTTCGTTCTCTCCCCCAAGGCAGTAAGATGGCCTCAGGACCCGGCCTGATGGTATGGCCTTGGCAAGTCACTCACCCTCATCTGAGAATCAGGAGTAACAGTCCCTGAGAAGAGCGTGGCTGTGAGCACTGCCCAGGTGTCTACTATTCTCCTTCACAGAAAAGCAAACAGGCTCCGGAGGATACTCACTGGCCTCATGTCACACAGCTCTGAGGGACAGCCCCTCCAGACCGTTCAGGCTTTCTACCTCAGGGGGCCGCTGCAATGTGGAGGCATTAGGGCCTGATACAGGGACTCCAGGTCATTCCAGGGCCCCTAGAGCCCAGCACGTAAGCTTTAGTTCTACAGATCAGAGGGGGACTCAGGATTCACTCCGTCAGTAACTACTTACTCCTAAGAGCTGGTGCCAGGCCATGTCCATGACCCTCCAGTGTGGCCAGCTCGGGGTGGGGGTGAAGTGGGTACTCCTCCCCTCAGCCTGCCCCTCCCAGAGTACTTCTTCCACACCACTTGTTCCCCACCCCCACCCCCGTAAGATGGTCTCCGGATACAGCCACGGCTTTGGGAGCCACAGCACAGCCGAAACTCTCCCCACCTATCAGGACCACCATACAACCGCTCCTCAGTTTCACTGCTTCCGGCCTCTGCTCACTTTAAAACTCTTCTCCTTGGTTCTTCCTACCCCACCACACCTCCAAGACCAAAACTCCCCTTCCAGTGATATCACTGGAGAACTCCAGACTTTAAGACCAGCTCGCATGCCCAACACCTACCACCCTTCCTCTCGAGCCTGTCCCAGGCTACGCCCTGACCGGGCTGGAGAGCTGCTCTCCCACTTGGGCTGTACCCAGGGCTGGGGAGAGCAGGACATCCTCACGAAGGGGGTGAGATGAATACTCCTAAACACACAGACGCCCAGGAGATGCCTGGCCAAGACCGGACCAATGTTCCGCCCGGTTCTCATCTGGGCTTCATGAAAAGGGGTGGCCAACCCCTGGGCTGTCTGGTAACATAGGGTCTGGATCCCAGCACTGCTCCTCATCAGCTGTTCAGAGTCCACCCCGGATTCAGGTGGTCTGGGCCACGGTACCTAAAGGGCACGACTTCCTTAAATCCCGAGGAGTGGCAGAGAATAAGCTCCAGCCAAGTTCAACGTATCAGTTTCTTCAAGGAAGGGATGGTGGGCTCCGTTAATTTTTTTTTAAAGCTGCATAAAACTACCTGGTGTGGTGTCAGACGTCACGAGCCTAGGTGTCCCCCAACCCAACCCGGTTGATAATGATTTTCCTGACCCATTACAAGGCAGAGTGTTAAACTCCACAAACTGAAAAGGTATTACAGTCGAAATACACGAGTTCTACAAAATATTGACCTGTTTTCCACACCCCCCCCGACCCCACTTGAGACCCAGGTCTCAATCCCTTTGAAGTGGAGTTGTAGCATCACAAATCCAGGCCATCCTAGCTGCTGTTTATGAGGGTCACAGCGAGCCAGGTGTCATCACAATTGGCTTCTCCTTAAGTCCCTCTGAAGGCTTTCTGCTGTGCTCCTCTTGGGAAATCCCGTCCCTAGTAACCACTAGTCACTCCACACCTCCAACCGTTAAGGAGGGACCAGCACCGGGCTGCCAGCTGGAGGACGGTCACAAGGGAGGGTGCACTGGAGCACCGCAGCCCAACGAAGCTGCACAAGCGTCTTTGCAGCTCAGCGTCTCAACAGCTGGCTTTAAGTTCAGATCTGTGATCCCGTCCTGACCTACAGAGTCACAAAGTGGGGAAAGGAGGCCTCCCAGATAGATCTTGCCCTCAACCCTTCTCCGCTAAGCTTTTTTTTTTTTTTAAAGATTTTACTTATTCATTTATTTGAGAGAGTGAGAGAGAGAGCACATGAGAGGGGGGAAGGTCAGAGGGAGAAGCAGACTCCCTGCCGAGCAGGGAGCCCGATGTGGGACTCGATCCCGGGACTCCAGGATCATGACCTGAGCCCAAGGCAGTCGCTTAACCAACTGAGCCACCCAGGCGCCCCGCTAAGCTTCTAAGGACAGAATCACTTTCCCGACCTTGTCACCCCTTAACTTGTTCCTGCACAGTCTCCAAGGCCTTGATCCTGACACTAACACAGCAGGGGGCAGAGAGGACCAGGTTCCATCCTATAGTAAATAAAACGCGTTCAGATGTCCCAATTCAGAGCTGCTTGCTGACAAGACACAATGGGAGTCTCCCCTCCCTCCCTCCCAAGCAGGACCTTCTGAGAATTGAAAAGTCAAGAGACTTGCCCAAGGCGACACTGCAACACCCCCTTCACAAAACCCTACGATGGTCTTTCCTTGACGCTGCCCCTCCTCTTAGAGCAGCTCCTGACACAGGTTCTTTCTAGCCCTACCTACCTCACCCTTCACCACTGTGCCTTGGTACTTCTTACTCCTATAGCTCTGTCCCTTTTCCAGAGCACCCTCAGGTGGGCTCTGCCATTTGCCTTGTTTTTATCACCCCCACCCCCACCAGAGATCAGCACCTGTCACTCCATGAAGTCAATCCCCACACCACCTACTGCCAGAGCTCAGCCTCCCAGGACAGACCACTGCCCCACTGTGCTTGGTTCCAGACCCCCGAGGGGACAAAAGGCCAAGGCCCCATAATCCAGAGAAGGAATAAAGCAAATACAGCACAGACTCTGGTTTTGGAGTTAGTGTGCCATGCTCTCTCTCAGGGTCATTTCACCTGTTTGTACCTCAGTTTCCTCTTTGGTAATGAAGTATCTTCTATGACTTGACTTGTTCAGAGTATGAGCTAACCCTAACTAGGTGGGAGCACTCCAGGCTAGCAAACTTCTCCTATAAAGGGACAAAGTCAGTATTTTTTTTTTTTTTTTTTAAGATTTTATTTCTTTGACAGAGAGAGACACAGCAAGTGAGGGAACACAAGCAGGGGGAGTGGGAGAGGGAGAAGCAGGCTTCCCGCCGAGCAGGGAGCCCGATGCGGGGCTCGATCCCAGGACCCTGGGATCATGATCTGAGCCGAAGGCAGACGCTTAAGGACTGAGCGACCCAGGCGCCCCAAGGGTCAAAGTCAGTATTTTCGGTTTTGTAGGCCACGTGGTCTGTCACAACTGCAACTCTGCCTCTGGTGTGGATGTAAACAAATAGGCATGGTGGTGTCCCAACAAAAAGGTACTTAACAGACCTGGGTCTAGAACCCCCATACTATGCCACTAAGGCAGCTGGGAAAGTGAGGTCAAAAAAGGAGTTTGGGAAACACCTGGGTGGCTCAGTCGGTTAGGTGTCTGCCTTCGGCTCGGGTCGTGATCCCGGGGTCCTGGGATCGAGCCCTGCATCAGGCTGCAAATAAATAAATAAAAAATCTTAAAAAGGCATTTGGGAATCTTAAAAAAGGGAGACCAGGAGGGCAGGTAGAAGATGTACACTCAGTGTGAGTTGCCAGAGAAGGGGCATAGTGGGCAGAAAAGGACCACAGCCACAATAAGACTCATCTATGTGTACTGCCCAGAGTCTTTATCTAATTTCCCACTTATCTTTCCCCATCTACAAAAACATAAAGTATGAAATGAGCCAAGGGAAGAGAGCTGGAAACCCCGCCTCAAGTGATGGCATGGGAGTGGCAGACTGTGGCATCACTAGCTGACATGTTACTTGACCTTCCTGACAACCACCATGAAACAGAAACCACCAGTACTACCTGGGAGATTTTTGGTAAAACAGATTAAGCAAAATACATATATTTACCTGACCATAAGAAAAAGCTAGTAGAATTTCTCATTTTAGATCCAAAGCTGCCTTGACCAACTGATTCTTGGGGCACTGCCAAAGAACATTCAGGGCCAGGCAGCCTTGCTTCCCAAGACGGGTAGATGGGGTGGTGGTCTCATTCAGGCTCCAACACTGATGTGCCCGGGGAAGTCACATCAGCTTCCCTCCACCAGCTCCATTTTCTTTTTTTTTCCCCCAAGATTTTTTTATTATTATTATTTATTTATTTGACAGAGACACAGCGAGAGAGGGAACACAAGCAGGGGGAGTGGGAGAGGGAGAAGCAGGATTCCTGCTGAGCAGAGAGCCCGATGCGGGGCTTGATCCCAGGACCCTGGGATCATGACCTGAGCCGAAGGCAGACGCTTAACGACTGAGCCACGCAGGCGTCCCCTCCCCCCATTTTCTTTCTAAAAGCACAGCAGCGATTCCCACCATATGCCACTCACCCTACCCACACGAGAGTTGACAGTTTCATCCTCAGGGGTCTGAGGCTGTGGCCGAGTCATGTTGGCCCCTGTGCCCAGTCTAGAGCCTAAATTAGAGTGGATCTCATGACACTTCACGCATGAGTGCACCACAAATCTACGAAACGCTCCGTGTTCTGAAGTACCAAGGCAACTTGTACCGAGGCCAACTCTTCTCAAGGTCTTCCTGAAGTTTTCTCAATGCTTGCTTCCCACATACTTCCTATCTGGAGACAAGCTTTGGCCAGGAGGGAGCCCCTATGTCACAGAGGAAGGTTGATAGTTGCAGAGGCTGAGGGCCCTTAGTGAAGGCCTGTGCAAAGGCTGCCACCTGAACAATCTTGCACTGACCCCTCCACCCTCCAATCCCTAAGTTAGGCCTTCGTGGGGTGACAGCTTGGAGAAACTTGAAATGTCAAGGACAGGTGAAAATTAGCACTGTGCTATCAGATGCTACATTTAAGTCATTCCTTCCAAGGTGTCATCACTGGGACACTAATAAAGAGAGGGGGCTGCCATGGTTACAGGGTGACCATAAGGCCTTCTTTTAGGCACTTGAGACTTACGAAGATTTAGAGCAAGGAGGGACCTGGCCAGACCTTAACCTCTTAGGAATAACTTACTAGAGAGACAAGGAAAAAGCTGGCCTGATGATCTGAATAAAAACAAGACCTTTAACTTTTCTTGAAAGATTGCCCTCCCATAGGTACAGTTTATAGCATTTTAACAGCCATAAGCTCATCTGATTCCCACTACAATCCTGCAATGGTACAGTCATAGCCCCATTTTAGAGAGGACCACAAGAGGCACACACAGATGGAGGTCACACAGTTAAGCAGTAGAGAAGAATTTGAGTCTAGACCCCATGAACATAGAAAGATAAATGCCTCCCTCTAAAACACACCACCTTTAAGTAAAATACGAACACTCATTTGACCCTGCATTTCCGTGGAGGCTCAGAAGAAGCCACCAGTCCTTACATAAACCTCCTACAAATGAAGAAACGGATTCAGAATGTGAAGTTATTGAGTGTCACACAAGCACGCAGAGACAGTCTGAGGTTTCTCCTCACACTGTAGGTCAACTATAAAGAGTTTCACCTCTCTTGCAATCTTGGGCTCACAGACAAAATGGGGAGATATGGTCCGTGCCACAGGTCACCCAGGCCCCAACTCCCCAGAGGCCCCAGTTCCTCACCAGCTCGTGTGTAGAACCAGTTTTCATCGTAGGGAGCAAGCTCTTTATGCTTGGCCAGCTTGACAGTGTCCACCCATTCAGGGACTTTCAGCTTCCCAGACCTGGGACCAACAGTGAGAAAGGCACGATTCAGGAGTCTGCACAAACTCCACCCCCCAATCCCCTCTGCTCAGCACAACTGTAGGTTACCAGGAACCCCATGTGTCCCAGAATACAAAGCATCTGAAACCCAGCTACAAGCCAAACCCAGGCCTCACGCAGACAAGCGGACTCCACTCTGAGACCTCACACAAGCCCCCCCCCCCGCCCCCGCCCCGGGGAGAGAAACAACGCCTGCCAAGGAGCCAGGCAAAGACCACAGCCTCCATCCGCCGTGAAGCCCCGGTCCCCACACTCACTTTTTGAGGAAGGCTGCCAGAGCTCTGACGAACTCCTGCTGGTTCACGTCTTTTACAGTAACTCCAGGCATCTGAGACAGAAGGAACAAGCATGTGAGCTCAGGACCAGTGCAGACGACTGAGAGGAGCCGGGACCTCGCTCCCACGCGACTGAAACCGCCGCACTCCCGTTACTTCCCAAGGTCCCGCTTCGGGACTGGGCCCTAAAGGCCCCGGAGCCTGTGGGTGCTCGAGTTCACCGCCGCTCACGGTCTCTGCGGGTCGCACAAGCACGGCCTGGCGCCGTTGTGGAAACGCTAGAAGACCCCAGCCCCCGAATCGGGGGCGCTCCCCGCAGCCACGCCGCCCACCTGGCCCAGTCTCGGTTCCCGGACCGCGCCGACCGGGCATGTCCGGGCCTGCCGCTCGCACGTGGCTGCGGCTCCAGGGGGCGGGGCGGCCCCACGCAGTCGCCCCGGAGCCCGCCGGCACGCGCTCCCGGGTGGGGAGTCGGGCCCTGACGCCCCGCGCCCAGCCCGAACCGGAGCGCCCGCCCTACCGTGCGGCCTCCGCGCTGCCAGCCAGGGGAAAGGGAGCAACGGGGTTTCCCGGGCGCACAAGTCGGGCGTCGGGTCTCGCGAGAGGTCTGAGCGCTCGCGAGAGCGGGGCCAGAAGAGCAGCCCCGCCTCTCTCAGGGCGACTGCGGCTTCGCCGCGGCGGAGGTGGGAGGGTGTGTGGTGATGAGGCGGGCTGGCGAAGGGAAAAGCGAAGGGCGAGGGGATGGAGGCGTGCTTCTTCCCCGCCCTTTCCTCTCCCGGAGCGAAGTAAAGCTCCCGTGCTGAGCTGGGGGTGTGTGGCTTCGTTTGCGTCGATCGTGGCGGAAGGAACAGCGGCGGAGAGACGGTGGTGGCGGAAGTTGTGGGCCATTTGGATGGGCAGGAAAGAGGGACCCGACCACTGCCCGCGCCCCCGCGGTGCAACCCCCTCTCTGGGTGGCTTTTCGGGCCGGAAGTGGGGGGTAGTAAGGGCGGAACTGTGATGGGGGACCCAGCGGTGGAGCAAAGAGGAAATGTGTTCGACCGCCAGTCCTCGCGAGAGCAGGAGGCGCCGGACCACCCCTGTTAGGGCGGAAACTGCTTCATCACGGCTCAGGGCACCGCAGTGGGAACGAGGCACCGCAGGGGTGGGGGGAGACCAGGGCAGGGACAAAGAGGCGGAGGCGGGACCGTCGGAGAAGTTAGTGCAGCTCTGCCTCCTAGTGCCTGAATCTGTTCGCTCAGCGCTTTGGGTTTGTTTTGCCCACTTAGAGTCTATCCACTTCACTGGCCTTTCAACGCTTCATTCTCTCCGTCAAGAAAAAGAAAATACGGGCGCCTGAGTGGCTCAGTCGTTGAGCGTCTGCCTTCGGCTCAGGTCATGATCCCAGGGTCCTGGGATCGAGCCCCGCATCGGGCTCCCTGCTCCGCGGGAGGCCTGCTTCTCCCTCTCCCACTCCCCCTGCTTGTGTTCCTGCTCTCGCTGTCTGTCAAATAAATAAATCTTAAAAAAAAAAAAAAAAAAGAAAGAAAGAAAATACAATTTAAATGGATATACCGAAATCCCGTTTGTTTGCCACTTTTAAGTGACTGCTCCTCTACATGGTGTATCAAATTAATTACATCAGCAAATATTTTTTTGTGTGCCTCCTCTGTGCCAGGCACGGATAAACGTTATGTAGTGTTACATGTGTAATCTAATTTAATCCTTGTAGGGTCCAACAACCAAAAACAGAAGGGACACACTTGTTGTCCAATAAAATTGTTAACCTGGGGCGCCTGCGTGGCTCAGATGGTTAAGCGTCTGCCTTCGGCTTAGGTCATGATCCCAGCGTCCTGGGATCGAGTCCCGCATGGGGCTCTCTGATCTGCTTCTCCCTCTGCCTCTCTCTCTTATGAATAAATAAAATCTTGAAAAAAATTGTTAACTTGCTACAAAAGGGAGACACTTAAATTCGTGTGGCTATTATGTTGAAAAGACGAAGTTGAAAAACATCAGAGCAAATAATATTAATTTTTTCCACAGTGAGATATTGTGTATGCAAAATGCCTTGGTTATTAACAAGCCAATATGATATACCAGTATCTGTTAAAAAATTAAAACCAACTATTTTAGTTGGTTCAGGCTACTATAACAAAATACCATAGACAGTGGCTTATAAACAACAGAAATTTATTTCCCATAGTTCTGGAGGCTGGGAAAGTCCAAAATCAAAGTGCCAGCAGATCTAGTGTCTGGTGAGGGCCAGCTTCCTGGTTCATGTCCTCACATGGCAAAAAGGTGAGTGAGTGAGCTCTTTGGGGGAATATTTTATTAGGGCACTAATCCCTTCCAAAGGCACCACCTTCAAATACCATCACAAGTGGAAATTAGGTTTCAGTGTAGGAATTTTGGGGGGTGACACAAACATTCAGTCTAGAATATAAACCATCCTTCTAAGCATGATAACATCATGTATTTAGATTCATGCGGAATGTTGAAACGCATTTCACACTTGAAAATAGTTTCAGTATCTCAGATTTTCCCCCCAAAATCAACATCTGTGTGTTTGAATATGTAAGTTGTATGCATGTGTAACTATAAATGTCCATATACTTGGGTAATTTATATTCACTTTTTATACATTTTTTATGTACGTTTTAAAAAAGATTTTATTTATTTATTTGTCAGAGAGAGCACAAGCAGGGGGAGCGGCAGGCAGAGGGAGAAGCAGGCTCCCAGCTGAGCAAGGAGCCCCATGCAGGACTCAATCCCAGGACCCTGGGATCATGACCTGAGCAGACGCTTAACCCACCGAGCCACCCAGGTGTCCCTTGATGTACATCAGTGCTGAATCATTTAAGTTTAATTCACTTGAGTCAATTTACTAAATGTTTCTTTTTTCAAAAAAAGAGCTCTCCAGAGGAACTGTGTAGTGTGCCTCACCAAACAAAGGAAGACACGGGGTTAATACAGTTTTTAGGGAAGAATGAAGGTTAGGTAAAACTTATATTAAGCAGAGCTTTGATGGACTCAAGGCAAAGCAGATCCTATGTAATAGAGTCAACATCATGCCCGGGCTGAGAAGTAGACACAGGGTCCTGTTTCTTCAGAAATTATAGGGTTAAGATAAATGTGCAATCTCCAGAAATCCCTCCTCTGAAACTCTGCACCTGGGTTGGAAATCATGCCTGCTTCTCTATGTTAAAGTGACACTGGCATTCCAGGCAAGAGTGAGATGTCCCCTTCTCACTATTACTATGATTTCAAAGAGCAAACTTTCTGACAGTCTATGATTTTAGATAACATGGTTTCTCAGTACTATGTCCTTGGTGTTAATTTTTATAGGTTCATAATCTTAACTCTGTAAGGTGGTTACAAACCACTTTCAGGCAACTGAATTTTAGAGAGTCAAGTTGCTTGACTAAGCTCGAGTAAGGGTAAAGCCTGAGTTGGGATTTGAATCCACAGCTGATGACTCTCCATTTTCAATATTCTATAGACAGAATTTAAAAATGATTAGAAGTTGTGGTACATCTAGATAATAGAATACTAGTGCTAAAAAGAAAGGAACTATCAGGACATGAAAAGACAAAGAGCAAACTTAGATGCATATTACTAAGTGGAAGAAAGCAATCTGAAAAGGCATACTGTAGGATTCCAACTATATGACATTCTGGGGAAAAAGCAAAATTATGGAAACAGTAAAAAGGTCATTGGTTGCCAGGGGTTGGTGGGGGTAAGGATGAATAATAGGTGGAGCACAGAGAAATCTTAGAGGACAGTGAAACTATTCTGTGTGATATGGGTGCCTGGGTGACTCAGTCGGTTAAGCATCTGCTTTCGGCTCAAGTCATGATCTCAGGGTCCTGGGATCAAGTCCTGCCCTGGGCTCCCGGCTCAGAGGGGAGTCTGCTTCTCTCTCTGCCTGCCACTCCCCCTGCTTGTGCTCTCTGTCAAATAAATAAAATCTTTTTTTCTAATTAAAATATTTAATTTATTTGACAGAGGCATAGCGAGAGCAGGAACACAAGCAGGGGGATTGGGAGAGGAAGAAGCAAGCTTCTGGAACGCCGAGCAGGGAGCCTGATGCGGGGCTCGATCCCAGGACCCTGGGATCATGACCCGAGCTGAAGGCAGATGCTTAACGACTGAGCCACCCAGGTGCCCCTCAAATAAATAAAATCTTTAAAAAACCTCAAAACTATTCCGTGTGATACTATAATGGTGGATACATGTCATTATATGTTTATCCAAACCCATAAAATGTACAATTTGTACATTTGTACATAAAATGTACAAGTAAGAGTGAACCCTAATATAAACTATGGACTTTGGGTGGTAATGACACATGAATGTAGACTGATAAGCTTTAACAAATGTACCACTCTGGTGGGGGACGTTGATAGTGAGGGAGGCTGTGCTTATTTGGGGGCAGGGACACCATGGAAACACTTACATTCTGCTCAATTTTGCTGTGAAAAACTTCTCTAAAATATAAACTCTGTTTTAAAAAATGTTTTGAGGACAGGAAGTTCTCAATTGTTCATATTGTGATGAGGGGAGAGGAAGCATTAGAGTGTGTTAACTTTGTAGGAAAAAAATAAATCCAAAGGAATCAGACAGAACATGTTTAGTTATTTCTTGAGTTCCCAGAGAGGAAGTGAACACAGGCGCTGTGCCCTGAGACTACTTATTCTTGGAGGGGGAGACATAGATGCACAGAGCCAGGGGCTGCTCAGGGTGATCAGGCCTGTGAATGTAGAAATGTAGGGAACTCTGCCTGAGGAGCTTCTGGGAGACATCAAGTCAGATTCCCCCAGAGAGGGAATCTTGTGTTTGGGAAGAGCTCAGGATCTCACGAGGGCCTATGCAGGGTATGGCTTATAGGACTGTGTCTATGAGAACATGTGTTAGGGGCCGCAGAGCCAGGTACACAATGGGACGGGGGTTGCAGAATGAGGCCTACATGGATCATGTAATGAGGGTCTGAGTAGAAACTGGATGGGGCTAGGGATGGGTGGTATGATGCTGGTTCTACACTGGACAAGGAGTGTGGTCAGGAGTGGACCAGGTGGACTGGAGTGAAGGGAGCATAGATTCCCAAAGGGGAGGATGTGAAATGAGCTTCTGAGGTTATAAGTGGGTGACTGGTGGGTTGGGGAAATCCTGTTTGGAGAGAGGGATGGTACTTCAAATCTGGAACCTCATGGGTTATTTCTGAAGAAGGTCAGGATGGTACACAAAAGAACCTGAGAAGGGGTATGATTTATTCATTACCTATTGGACCTGGGCAGCACCTTTCCTTGCCCTGCCATGGGAAATGGGAAATGGGAAAGGGGGTGGCACATGAAACAGTGCTGACAGTCCACTGACTGTCATCTCCAAGGGTTGGTCAGAGGCCAGGAGCCCACTTGGCTCCCTACAACCACAGATGAAGGTTGCGGCACCCAAAGACGCAGTGACATAGGGGCCTGAGCAATTCTTACATCTGCCCTTTTTTGCCCAAGGCTCACCTCTGCAGAGCCTCCACCCTCTCCCCCAGGCACCAGTGGGAAAGCCCTAAGGAAATGATAGACAAAGCAGGCCTAGCCAGTGGTAGGAAAAGCCCTGCAGGTCTGGCTGGAAGGGGAGGTGGGCTGCCAAGAAATGAGAAGGGTCTGGAACCTGCCCCTAGCTCCTTGGCCCAGTCGTCATCTCTTTCCCCACCTTCTCATATCATCCTTTAACCCCAAATTATACTTTCTCTTTTACTCTTCCCAGCTCTGTGACCTTGGTGTACTGGGACCTTTGCTCAGCCCTGAGTAGCAGGGTCTCAGCCACGTTTCATGTTGCAAACCTCCTCCGTGACCATGTGGACTTGGTCGTCTGTCACTTGGGAGAGCATGGCATGGCAAATCTATTAGGGGGCATTCACATATCTAAGTTATAACAAGGGGAGGGAAGGAAAGTGTGAAGAGGACTTTCCTCCTTTAATTATTTTGTGCTGATTCCTGAGAATTGTTACAGATTTTTTACTCTGTAATGTTAGGAAGTAGAAGAAGCCTACCTTCTCAAGTCCCCAGACACCAGGGAACAAGCTGTGACTGAATGCCATCACCAGCAATCATCCTGAATAAAAAGAGGGGTGTGAGGAGGTGCCTGGGTGGCTCAGTGGGTTAAACATCTGCCTTTGGCTCAGGTCATGATCCCAGGGTTGTGGGATCAAGCCTGCTTCTCCCTCTCCCTCTGCCCTTCATATATGTGGAACGGTTCAAGGAGGACTTGACAGCACGGGACTATGAAACAAATGCAGGTAAGATCTGATTATCACTTAAGGATACCTTGAGTAGAAAAATAAAAGACTTTTTGAAAAACCCTTGGGCTCATGCCTGTCTCCTGGAGCTCAAAATCTTTCACTCTGTTTCGTAAAAATTACCTAGTAATTGATTTGGGACTTGAAAAGAAGAGGGAAACGTCCCCCTATATTTGCCTAGAAATTTTCCCTAAAATAGTTGGGCAAGTCACTTTATCTCTTTAAACTTGTTATTTATTTGTAAAATGGGAGTAAGCATGCATGGTTTACAGAGTTGCTGTGAGGATATATGTGAATCACATACAGTGGGATACTCAATAAATGATAATAATGGTCTCTTACCTTGTGTAGGTCCTTCAAAACTTACACACATAAATCTCCCTAGTTCAGGAAAAACCCTTGATATACCCTTGATAAAAACCCTTGATAACTTGATTCTTCCTATTCTCTTTGGCCTCAGTTTCCCCATTTGAAAAATGTTACATTAGGTTAGCATTAAATTGGCATTCTATTGGCCAATGCTGGCCTGAAGATAATGTTTTGTTTGGCTCACATAGGATTTAAAGAAGAAAACTGAACCATTATTTGAAAATTAAGATGTTCTACGTAGAAATTCAGTTTTCCAGCTTCTCTTAAAGAATCAGAAGTTGTGGCAATAGCCACTTTCCTGCCTGGTGACAGCCCACTAATGCAAAGGAGGCTGTCCCCTTAGGCAGGGCATGCATTCTCAGTTTTCTAGGGCTCATCCAGCTTTCTTTACTCATTTATATGATGTGCTTGGCCCTGTATGTGTTTCAATCTGTAGCCCTCTGACAGCTGGGAATGGTCTAGGCCTGGCATGCAGGCACTTCACTGTTGAATCAGTGGATCTCCCACTATCTTCCTCTACCAACCTTTCTTACTTGGCTCTAAGAAATCCGAGTTTGTATTTATTTGTGGTAGTTACCAGAAAGTGAATTGAACAAGTCCTTTGTGTCAGGATAGACTAGGTTAGGCTGCAGCAACAAACAATCCCCAAATCTCAGTGGCTTAAAACAACAAAGGTTTATTTCCCAGTTACTCACCCAAAGGTAGACACAAAATGAAAATACTCTCCTGTTTTTGCATGCATGGAGACAGACATGAGTGCACAGCTATGTACAGGATCATATGTCAAATAAATATTCTGGAACGTGAACTCATGCAAAAACCTATTTAGATACTGGTTAGCTTAAACTGCACAACTCTCACTTTGTTGGGGATTTTAAAAAGGTGCCAGGATCCAAGTGAGTAAGAGAATACCACTTTCATTCAAGGAAATGCCCACACTACAAAAGGAACCAAAAGCTAACAAAGCACCTGAAAGCTTAAAAAAGGGAAAAAAGAAAAGAAAAGAAAAGAAAAGCCGGAAGCTTGTACTACATTAAATTCCATGCATAAATCTGGAAGTAAAATACCAAATATGCGGTGCCCGCAGGCTGTTGCTTCTTGCCCCAGCAAGGCCTCCATCTCTGGGCTTCTAGCTTAGGAGGGAGATAGAGCCCAGACGCCCAATATGCAGAGCCACAGAGGGGGCTGGGCTGGGTCGGAGAGAGGGGCCAACAGGCTGGAATCCTCTTCCTCCAGCGGGAGCTATAAGCAGGAAGGAAAGGGGTAGGACTAGGTCATATCCCTGTCCTCTCCCAGCAACCCCCTCTTTTTACTCCATCCAATCCAGGCCTCAGCCTTACTCACCTGGATTATAGCAAACACTTCCCCCTCACTGATTTTCCCACCTTCAGTCTTGTCTCTTTTAATCCCTCCATCACAGCCACCACACCTGACTTCTAAAGCTCAGGGTCTCTGAATATGTCCCTGCCTAGGTCAGAAATATTCCCTGGCTCCCTTTCATGCACAATTGTTGGTCTGGACTCCTAAGCTTGGCATGCCAGACCTCCATGATCGGAAGTCTCTCCAGCCTCATCTCCTTCTGTTCCAGCAGTTCTTCCAGGCAGGTTTCCTCACCCACACACCATGCCCAATCCGCCATCTTGGACAGGAGACTCCTCGGGCCTTCCCTCTCTGTCCCCATAGGTCTCATTCCTCAAGATTCCTCTAGTTCTTTCCCGGTTTGTCACTGAGCTTTGTGAAGACATTCTGTTTTCCCAAGTAGAATGGAAGCTCCTTGAAGGCAGTTATCAGATCTGCAGCAGGCAGCTTGGGTCTAGAGAGGGAGCCTTAGGCTGGAGTCAGGAGATCAGGCTCTGCCAGTCTTGCCATATGCCCTTGGGCAAGTCCCTGCTTCTCTCAGGGCCTCCTTTTCCTTGACATAAGGGCACCGGACATTTGCTTTTGAGCACAAAATTAATAAAACTAATTCACCAAACAACTCTCAATTGCAATTCCAGGAACTAGGTTGAGAAGCCTGGAGCCTGGGTCTGAAGATGATCAACCTGCTGACCCCGATCTTGGTTAGTCCCTACTTACTCTGGTACCTCCATTTTCCAACCATCCCTATCCCATCTTCTTTCAGGGAACAGGTTACCTGGTGGGCCACAGGGGTGGAGCAGGGAGATCCAGGCAGGGTTGGGGGGAACAGAAGAGGTCAGGCGGGGAGCCTGGGAAGAATCTTTCAGATCCACAAGAGCCTCAGCTGCCTCACGCTGCAGCTGCCGCTCTGAGGAGGGAGAGGTCCAGGCCAGGCGAGAAGCTCCGGGGGCCTGCAAAAGAAAAGGAAAGAAACAGACTGGGAATCCCCACTCTGCCCACCCTCCAAGTACTCTCTCAGCCCCTGGTTACTACCCCCTATCATCCCTTCCCCAGGCTCAATTTCCTCCCAGGGTCCTGGATCCCACTTCTTTCCCAGGACCTGTGGCTGCAGCAGAAGAGGGTCTGGGGTGCCACAGGGCTGGAGTATCAGAGTAGAGCATCTAGAAGCAAGAAGAGAAGATGCCAAGGGGATTAAACACATGGAGAGACATGCACACATGGGAGTCTGGATGCCTGCTGGGCCATTAGGCTTTGCGGACTTGGGCAAGTCCCTTCCCCTGTCTTGGCCTGCTTTGTTTGCTATAAAATGAAAATCCCTGCCAGCTTCTTTCCCCCCAGAGCTACTGTGACAATTATGGGGAGTCATTGGTGTCAATTTTTAAAAAATATATCAAACAGCAAGAGGGACTGGGATGGCTGTTCCTGCCCTACTAGAGTCTAGTTTCCCTCCCCTAGATCCCCAATCCCCATGGAATTTGAGGAGCAGCTTTCTCAAAAGGCCTCTTGCCTCTATCGTAGGCCTCTGAGGCTCTCACCATCACGCCCCACGCCACCCTTTCAGCAGGCAATTTGATTCCATTTTATCTGTTTAAGAGAATTTAATAGCCACTATTTGTCCAAGACCAGGGCCTCTGCTAGGATGTATTCTGTACATTATCACTAATTCTCATGACAAAGCAAAAAGAAGGTAATTGTATCTCCAACTTACTGAACGAAAACCAGGTTCAGAGAGATAAAGATACTTGTACAAAGGTTCCCAGTCAGGCAATGGCAGAGCTAGGAGAGCTTCTCTTCACGCATTAGTCTGAGACCTTGTGTTCTCTATCATCTACTGTGGTGTCCAGGACGGGATTAGGCACATTATAGACACATATCCTTCCCTCCCTACTCACGCGCGGGGCAGTGCAGAGGGCCCTTGGGATTCTCCAGAAAGAGGAGCCGTCAGTATCGGACGAGATCCTGCGCAGGTTGGGAGGGGCCCGTGAGTGGGCAGCCGGAGGGAAGTGCCAGGGTCAAAGCCTAATGAGGGTAAGAGAATGCAGGAGTGTTCAGGGGTTAAAGGTCATGGCTTCCATCTTCCTTCCTACCCTGTATCCTCTTCCTCTTCTCTTTCTTTTTTTTTTATTTTATTTTTTTATTTTTTTTTAAAGATTTTATTTATTTATTTGAGAGAGAGAGAATGAGAGACAGAGAGCATGAGAAGGAGGAAGGTCAGAGGGAGAAGCAGACTCCCTGCCGAGCAGGGAGCCCGATGCGGGACTCGATCCCGGGACTCCAGGATCATGACCTGAGCCGAAGGCAGTCGCTTAACCAACCGAGCCACCCAGGCGCCCCCCTCTTCTCTTTCTGATACAGCGGTTCAATGGCATTCAAATATCTGTTTAATCAAAGTGTTGAATTCATCTTACCAGGAAAGGGATGCAGAGGGACTGTAGGTTCTTGGCATAGCAAGTGGCATACCACAGGAGGTGGCATGGAAAAGCCTGGAGGCAGCCAGTGTCCAGGAGCCCAAGAGCCTGGAGGCACTGGAGTCCAGGACAAAGGCAAGGCTTCTGGGGGACGGCTGAGCAGCAGAGGCCCCCGGGAGTTATCCTGCAAGGGCAGAGAGCACAAGTTGGAGTCAGGAACGAGGCTGGGGAAAGAACGAGTATGTTCTAGGATGAGGCAGGACCTCAAAACTTTAGACTTGGCATGGCCACCCTCTCATTTTTTACCCATAGAAGAGATGATTTGCCCAGGATGATAATGCAAATCAGGACTAGATGTAGAACCCAAGTGTTGAGGGCACAGAGGAAGGGGGCTGGGCAGGGGCTAGTATAGGATTCACTCCCCCAGGGCCCAGGTTCTCCTTACCTTCCCAGGAGGTGTCAGTGCCAGTGGGACTGCCCCATGGGGTGTCTGAGGCTGGGGTGCTATGTTCTCCTTTCCAGCTGTGAGGGACCACGGAGAGCTCTGATGAGCCCTTTCTCCTGACCCCCATTCCACTCCAACTGCAAAGTGAGTTCTTATCTTCCTGTGGCCTTTTTCTACCCATGGATCTCACTACATCCTCCCAACACCTGACTGCATTTTAAAGTTGGAGAGACTGAGGCTGCCCAGAGAGTAGAAACACTTTGCCCCAGGTCACACACCAATTCCAATGGCGGGTCTGGGACTCTTTCCTACTTATGCTTTCTCCACCCCAAACCCTGCCCCATCCCTAGCCAGACACTCACGGGGGACCCCTGGTCGAGTGGCTCCCTTCTTGGCATGGCTAGGAGCTTTGGGAGGAGCCTCCCCTCTCCTCATCAGTCCCTGAGCCAGATGCCTCTTTAGCTGTGCCTCCTGTTGCCTACGCAAGGCCACCTGGGCAGCCATGACCCTCCGGCGCTCCCTAAAATGGGGGTTGCGGGTCAAAAGTCAGCCTCGCTTTAGATGAGGCCCATCCTCCTCCCTTCCCTGGATCTCGTTCATACTCACAAGATGAGGACACATTTGTGACACTCGCAAGCCTGAAAGAGGCACAGGCGCTTGTGGCCCTTGAGGTGGGCAGTGACGCCGTGGTTTCGGCAGCGGGCACAGGTTGGAGAGCGACTGACAGCTCTCCTGGGGATAAGCTCAGTGCCTGGGGGGGCTCTGGTCTCACCCCCTGTGGCAGAATCAGAGGCACAGTGGTGGACAGTGGGCACTTCGTTGGCTTCCATGGATCTGGAGGCAGGAGTGGAAGGTCAGGGTGGCCACAAGGGCCCTCTCCTGACCAGCCCTCCTGTCCCTGGGAAGCCACACCTCAAGGGGTTTCCACGGCACCCATCTGTGGACTCAGCTTTCACCCCCCTCCCCAGCTTTCTCCCTCCTTCACCCCAATGCCTTCCGTGGGCGTCCTCCTTCCCAGAAGGCTCGCCTTCTTCCCCGGCTCCCCTCTCCTCCTTCCCTCCTTATGTGTTCTTTGAACCAAACATTGTTCTCAGCTGCTGGCCTGTGCTTTCTCCTGCACAAGTCCCATGCTCCTACCCGTGCACTCACAGGCCCCCCAAGGGATTCTACACCCCTTTTCCCCCCAACACCCTGTTCTGATAGTTTTTCCTGCCACCGTCTTCAGCAACCACCAACCTTCCCTCATGCATTTATCCAATTCCTACAACTACGTTTATGCTCCCCGTCCAATTCGTAGCGTCATGTACCTCCTGCAAACCAACGTACCCTTTGCTCCCCTTTGAAATCAGAACACTCTCTTGCCGCCTCTCCCCGCCCCCGCGATTACTTTATTCTCACGGATTCCTTGCCCCACTTTCAAGAATTATTTTCATTCACTCAACAAACGTTTACTGAGCCCCTTCCAGAGGCCAGGCCCCGATCTCGGCCGCAGGCCCCCTCCTCATGGCACAGATTCACCTCCTGCACCCATATGCCCTCCAAACTCTGACGCAAATTCTGGGGTCGCTGCGCCGGGCGCTTCGGGGGACCTTTGCCCATTCCCAGCAACCTATCTCATGCATCGCCCAGCCCACCTCCCCGCAGCGCACCACGGCTCGCGCGGCTGTTACTCGCGTGCACCCTCTTTCGGTAGCCCGGCCTGTGGCCTTGCCTCGCTCCAGGGTCCCAGGGAGGGGGCAGGGCACAGGGCGCGCACCCAGGGGCCCGCGGCGTGGGGGAGGGGAGGAGAGGGGCGCGAGGAGCGCGAGGGGGAAGCGGGGGAGGGGGTCCAGCGCCACATAGAGAGGGAGAAGGGACAGGGAGGGGCGGGGTCGAGTTCGCGTCCTCGGCCCGCGGTTACCACAGCCTCGAGCGAGCAAAGTCAGACTCAGTCAGGAGGACGCGAAAGGACGCGGTGAGGAAGTGGCGTGAGGAACGGCCGCCCCCGCGCCGGTTTTCCCGCCCCTTCTCACAAGGGCCAATGAGCTTCAAGCGTCGACTACCGCCGCCGAAGCAAGCGACCAATGCGCTTCAAGATCCTGCACTGACGGCCGTCCCCTTACCTCCAGCCCGCTTTGCCTCGCGCCAGACTGTCAGGCCAGCCAATAGCGCGTCGAGTTGAGTCTCGCCCCCCACTTGCCCCTCCCCCTGTGGCTTGCCTGCCCAGATTGTAGTTCCCCTTTTGGGAGAGGTGGCCAATGGGGCGTCGAGTACTGCTCCCAGGATGAGACTGGCCCTGCCCCCCAGAAACGGCTGCCGGGTCGGACCCCCAGGCGTTGACCGGGACCTGTGTGCGCACGCGCGTTATCGCCCTCTAGCCTGTACAGCGAGGATTTGCCTGTGGCGTTCCTGGCTTCGACCTCGCTCGGGCGGTTCTTCGCTGCGTGGACGCTCGTGTTTCTTTCACTTCTCTCCCTTGCCCCAACTCCGGATCTACCCTTCTCCTTTTATGCGTTTCCCCTCCTGTGATTTTCCCGTTTCTTTCCCTTATCCCACCTCCTCGGGTCGCCGCCCTTTCCGTGTCTCTCTTCCTGTCTGTTTAGGTGCTAATTTTCCTAACTTTGGTTTTCCCGTTCTCTTGGGAGTTTCTGTCCGCCTGTCCATCCTGCTGATTTTCGGACCCCATTCCTCCACGTTCCTAATTTCCGAATAGCCTGGCCCTGTCCCCCCCACCCCCACCCCTTCACTTTCTTTCCGAGACGCCGCTGTAGTATTTCTGTCCCTTTGGCCCTTTCCACCCTTTGCATGCACATCCCTCCCGGATTGCACCTCAATTCATCAGTGTCATCTGGGCTCCACTCTGTCATCCTCACCTGCCTTCTCTGTGTGTTTCGCGGTTTCCCTCCCACCCTTTCCTGTTGTCCCCTTTTCTCTGCGCCTTCCACCCCTGTCTCCTTTCCCCTTCTAAAGAGCCACGTCTTTGCGCCCTAGGCCTCATTTTCCTGCTTCTCCTATTGTGCTCCCGCTGCTGGTCCTCTGACTCCCTGCAACGTTCCAGCCCATCGGTTTGCTCCTCCTCTGCATGGTTTCTCTTTTGTAGGGGTAGCATACCCTCTGACCACCTCTTCCTCCTCCCCCCACCCGACCCTCCCCGAAGATTTCATTCCACTCTTTTCTGTTTGTGTCTCCACTTGTGCTTCAGACTTTTGGATTCTGTCATTTTGCCTTCCAGGCTGGTGTGTGCCATCTACTCTGAGTGGCCCAGTCTTTTTTTGTGATCCTTTGTCAGCCTTCATTTCCCTGTCCTGTGTCCCATCTTTTCTGTGGGTCTCAGCCCCTTTGTTTGCTACAGACTCCTGAGTTACAGAGCCTGTGTGCCAAGCATTCTGGACAGAAAAGGGTGGCAGAAGTGACCTCTAGCTGCACTGCTGTGCAGGGGAGCAGTACTAGACAAAGTTGGACAGGTTGTTTGGGGCCAATCTGGCGGTGGGGGATGTGGGTGTGGAAGGCTTGACTGTCTACTAAAGAGGTTCACCTTGATCCTTTAGATAGTGGAGAGACAGAGAGAGACCGGAGAGCCAACATTTATGGAGAGTTTAGCACTTGCCTGGCACTTTATATTAATAAGCTTACTAATTTTCAACAGTGGCCTTATGAGAGGTATTATTAATCCATTTGATAAATGAGTTCAACAACTTACACAAGATTGCGCAGCTAGTAAGTGGAGGTGTAAGGATTCTAACTTTGCTCCACCTTTGAGTCCAACACCTATGAACTTTTGTACCACCTACATTGTTTTAGTTAGTATTCCCAGTAATCTTCATTCCCTAATCCTCCTGTAGGCGCTCACTTCAGGTGGCTAATGCATATCTTTTGTTTCTTGTGTTCTTGCAAGATGTGCAGTGTCTTATGTGCATGTGTTTTTAAAAAGGTTTGTTCATTTATTCATTCAAGTAATCTCTACACCCAGCATGGGGCTCAAACTCATGACCCTGAGATCAAGAGTTGCATGCTCTTCCTACTGAGCCAGCCAGACACCCCTGCACATGTGGTTTTATTTTATTATTTTTCAAAAAGATTTTATTTATTTATTTATTTAGAGGGAGAGCATGGGGGAAGGGCAGAGGGAGAGGAAGAAAGAGTCTTAAGCAGATTCCACGCTAAACACAGAGCTCGAGGTGGGGCTCGCACTCATGACCCTGAGATCAGAACTTGAGCTGAAATCAAGAGCCGAATGTTTAACTGACTGAGCCACCCAGGCAACCCTAGTGTATGTGGTTTTAAGTTATGCAAGTGATATTGTGTTATTTATTTAAAATAATCAGCACTGCGCTTTTTTGATCCATCCATGTACACGTTATGTGTATGTCTAATCAGTTTTTTAAATTGCTGCATGATATTCCATGGTGTGCATCCCCTGCATGTTGTGTGTTCACTAAGTCTCAGGGAGGAATGCCCACATTGCCTTCGACTCACCATCTCCATAGTAATGCTGCATCCTGGTATATGTTGCTTTGTAGATGAAGGTGGAAATCTCTATTATGTGTACCTAGGATATACTAGAAATGGGAATTTGTAAACCTAATTTGACTTAGTATTGCCAGATTCCTCCCTGCAATGCTGCTTTGGGCCTGAAACATTGACCAGAACTCTCAGCTGTTCCTCAGGGTCCAGAAGAGGGTCCTGTCCCCCTCCCAACAACCCCATGAGCAGCAGTACACAAGGGTCCCTGTATCTGTATCCCACATTGCTGCCAACATGTATCTTTTTCCATCTTTCTGGTCCTTTGCTAGTCTGAGAGATGGACAGTTTGATAGACTGCCTTTCTCTGATTATTGTCAAGCTTGAGTGTCTCTTCACATGTTTTCTAGCCTTTCTGGTTTGCTCTTCTGAGAACTGCCTCTTCATATGCTTGGCCCATTTTCCTACTGGGGTTACTCTTTTTCTTGTCTCTGCCAGAGGTCATTGGCCATTCTCATTGCCTTAAGGCATTGCATGTACTCTTCTTATGCAAATCTTGGCATTTCACATTATTTTAGAAATGTATCTACTTCATCTGGGTTTTCTAAAGATTTTTTTTTTTTACATCATCTCTATACCCAACATGGGGCTCGAACTCACAATCCCAAGATCAAGAGTAGCATGATGTACCAACTGAGCCAGCCAGGCTCCCCAACTTCATTTGGGTTTTCAAATTTATAAATGTAGAGTTCTTAATGATACTTGTATTTGAAAAAAAAAAAAAACAGCCACTGTCTGTTACTTCTGATTTTTAATTTGGTATTTTATTTGCATCTTCTGTTTTTCTCTTGATTAGATTTGCTGGAGAATTTTCTCATTGATATTGTCAAAGAATGAATGTTAAGTTTTCTGTAATAATTTTTGTTGTTCTAATTCATTGATTTCTGTCATTATCTTAATTTCTATCCTTTATTGGATAGAATATCCAATAAGGGGGCAGGTGCTTTGTTGCACCTTGTACAACTTCTTGAGTTAATCCAGGACCATGTTTTTTTAACGTTCCTATTTCCTGACAAATGTATTGAAAGTATAAATTTACTTGTAAACACTGCTTTAGTTGTGTCCCAAAATTGATGTGTAGTTAAAAAAAACCCTTGGTTTTGAAATGGTTATTGACTCACAAGAAGTTGCAAAAGTCGTAAAGCCATAAATACTTCCTTCCACTTCCTCTCAGGGATATCTTCTATAACTGTAGTATACAAGCATGAACTTGACATTGGCATAATACTCTTAACTGGACTATGGACCTTAATTAGTTTTCACCAGATTTTACATATACTTGTGTGTGTGTGAGAGAGAGATAGAGTGAGAGATGTACTATGTTCATTATTATTCACTTCTATATACATTTAAAGATCCTTTTCTGAGCCAAGAGTTATTTAGTAATATTTCAGTTAACTTCCATACACACCCCCTTGTTGTTCTGATCTCATCGTCTCTGGCTGGAGAACAGCCTGTGTAACAGTGATCCTTTGACTAAGTCAGCTCTGCTCAGCACCATGTCCAATGGGAGGACCTAAGCAGGAGAGTGAGAGTCATGACTTGAGAGGCTAATGTGGTGGCTTCAGGGCAGGTTGGAGGGGACACTATGGAGATGGGAAGACTTGTGTCCCTGAAGGTCTCAGGGAGCCTATGTCACAAGAACTTGACAATCAACTTTCTGCTCTAGAAACAGTGACCCAGAGGCAGGTGAACAGAGAATTCAGAAACTGACGAGAACTGAGCTTGATACCTGGATTGAACTTGGTTCCAGATTGACCTCTAGCATCCAGGACCCCGACCCAGGACCATGGGACCCCAGCACTTCAGCCCTGTGCAGCTGCTCTGCCTCCTAGGGGCCATCTCTACTGTGCCTTGTATGTCCTTTGGGGCTGGATGCTTTGGGACCCCCAGAGGGTGGGAGGCTGGATTCACATAACTAGGGGAAGGAGGGCTGGATATCTGGGTTCCTCAGGGGACAGGATCTGTGGAGGCTGAGTTCTTGGCTGGCATCTGGGGGGCTGAGAAGGCAATGTGAGGGGCCCATGACTGGAAGGGCATTCTCTCTTTAGGGGCCGCGGCTCTTTTATGCTACGAAGCAACATCTTCACTCTTCAGAGCTGTTTCTCTCCATGACTGGAAATGGCTTCTGATGAGGAGCATGGTATGTAAGCTGAGTGAGGGCTGTGAGGAGACGCTGGTGTTCATCGAGACAGGTGAAGGAAAGTGACTTTGATACATTTCTTTTTTTGCTGCCTCTTCTGACCCCCAACTCCATTCCCAGCACCCAGGGACTCTGGACTCGAGCTCCAAACATTTACTCCATTATATCTTTGGGAATAATGTCAAGACACTGACAGGAGAGGGCAGGACCTGGCTGGGTGTGGTGTGGGCTGGATAGGAGGGCAGAAAGGAGGTGATCCCAGGTGGATGGGGGACAATCTGGGAGAGAAGTAAAGAAAGGGACACAGGGGAGAGAGGAGCAGGGGGTTCCTGGGGGGAGGGGTTGGTGAGGAGAGACAGACGGAGACCCGGGGATCTGAGCCCTGTGCAGCTGCAGCGAGTGGACCCCACGGCAAAGTTGGTGATGGGGCAGAGTGAGCTGGAAGAGCAGGGTGCAGGGTGGGAGGGTAGACTCTGTGTGTGGCCAACAGCACTGATCAGAGCTCTCTAATCTTCTCCTCAGGGACCAGAAGGGGAGTTGTGGGTTTTAAGGGCTGCAGCCCCGCCTCATCTTACCCCCAGCAAGTCTCCTACCTCGTTTCGCCACCTGGATTGTCCATTGCTTCCTATAGCCGCGTCTGTCGGACATATCTCTGCAATAACCTTACCAACTTGGATCCTTTTGTGAAACTCAAGGCCAGAGCTCCTAAGTCTACAGCATTTTCTTCCCATAGTTGCCCGACCTGTGTGGGCGAGCACTCTAAGGATTGCCTCCCAAATTTTGTCACCACTGATTCTTGCCCCTACGAGGCCTCTCAGTGTTACAGTTCCACCTTAAAATTTCAGGCAGGTGAGAGAAGAGAAACTTGCTTTAGTGCCTTTCCATCTCTGTGAGAGGCTGGTCGGATCCGAGAGGGGATTGTGGCTGCCCCGGGGCCAGGCACATGAATTCCAAGGAGGAAGGACTAAGGGGGCTGGTACTCAAGTTTTTGGTGGGAGAGCAGGTGTTCTGGGTTGTGAGGGTGTCTGGAAGCAGGGGTAGGGCGCTTGCGTCTTGGAAGTGTCCCTGACTCCTCTCTGTCTGCCTTATAGGCCTTCTCAATACCACCTTCCTCCTCTTGGGCTGTGCTCGTGGATATCAAAAACTTTTAGCAGATTATCACCATATTGGGAACATCAGAGTGACTGAGGTCCTCAACATCTTAGAGAAGGCCCAGAGTGCTGGCGCAGAGCTCTCCAGTCGGAGTCCTGCTTGGAGCATCCTCTCAGGTCTTCTGCTGGCCTTCAGGGACTGACAGTCTAGCTGGACTGGACAAACCCCTTCCTGTAACCCAATAAAGTCACAGAGTTGCCTTTCTGCTTTGTCCTGTGGTCCATGAGAACTGTAGAGGCGTGGAAGGTGTGAGGGGAGCCAAACATACCCAGGAAAATGGAGGGGAGAGGCAGGCGGTGGGTATGTGCATGGTGAAGTGAGCGGGGGGTGGTGGGGAGGAGGGTCACTGGCAAAGTGACAGTCATGCCCAGCAACTGGGAGGACCCCAAAAATTATTTTAAAGTTTATTTTTTTTAGTAATCTCTACACCCAATGTGGGGCGCGAACTCATGACCCTGAGAACGGGAGTCACATGCTCTTCCAACTGAGTCAGCCAGGCACCCCCCCCTCAAATATTTCTTTTCTCCTCCCCCTTTTTGTGACGACCTGAGCTCTAGCCCAATCAGCCACTGACTCAAGAGATCCTGGCCAAATCTCTTCCCTTTTCTGGGCCTCAATTTCCTCCCCATTAAAATGAAAGGCCTGGGGCACCTGGGTGGCTCAGTCGTTACTCGTCTGCCTTCGGCTCAAGTCATGATCCCAGGGTCCTGGGATCGAGCTCCGCATTAGGCTCCCTGCTTAGCTGAGAGCCTGCTTCTCCCTCTCCCTTTGCTGCTCCCCCTACTTGTGCTCACTCTCTCTCTGTCAAATAAATAAATAAAATCTTTAAAACAAAAAATAAAATGAAAGGCCTTATGAATTAGAGCTGGGTATCATCAGGGTAGTTTTTAATTTTTTAATTTTTTTTTAAAGATTCTATTTATTTGTCAGAGAGAGAGAGAGAGCACACAAGCAGGGAAAGCACAGGCAGAGGAAGAAGCAAGCTCCCCACTGGCTGAGCAAGGAGCCCAGTGGAGGACCCGATCCCAGACCCTGGGGTCATGACCCGAGCTGAAGGCAGACGCTCAACCGTCTGAGCCACCCAGGCATCCCATATTTAAAAAAATTTTTTTAAAGATTTTATTTGTTAGAGAGAGTGAGAGCAGGATGGGGGTGGGGCAAAGGGAGAGAGACAAGCAGACTCCCTGCTGAGAGGGGAGCCCAATGCAGGGCTCAATCCCAGGAGCCTGAGCTCATGACCCCAACTGAAATCAAGAGCCCACCACTTAACCAACTGAGCCACCCAGGTATAAATTGCTAATGTTCAATGACCTTTGCTTTCCTGGGACAAACCTAACTTGGTCATGGTGTATTGTCTTATTCTATATACTGTTGGATTTAGTTTGAGAATATCTTGTTTAGCATTTTTGCTTCTCTGTTGATGAGTATGATCGGCCTGGTATTTTCCGCTTTTTGTACTTTTGTTGTTGTTCCTATTTCAATTTAAAGGTTATACTAGCCTCGGAATAAGTTAGGGGGATATTCCCTCTCTGTTCTATGGATGAATTTCTATGATTTTGAGATGATCTGAGTTGAAAGTTCTGTGGAACTCATAAAACTTCTGAATTGGAAACTTTTTTCTCTTTCCTTAAAATCTTTTCATATGGAAAATTTCAAAGATATACAAAGAGAGTTTGTATACATATACAAGCGGACTCTAGTTCGTTATACTAGAGAGAATGGTATCGTGAACCCCCGTGTACCCATCTCCAGCTTAAAGTATCAACTCATGGCGAACCTTGTTGTATCTATCTCCCTTCTACTCTTCTACCCACTGGATTACTGGATTAATTATTAGAAATCATATAATATTCTTTGCAAACACTTGTGCTTGTACTTCTAAAACATAAGGCCCCACCCCTCCAGTTAAAAAAAAATCAAACTTAGAGAAAACTTGCAAGACTTTGAGAGGGAACTCCCATATACCTGTCATGCTTATTTACCAATGCCACATTTGTATTCTATCTGTATAGAGATAAATATATGCATGTGCATACACACAAATCTTTTTCATTATATGTACATACATATATATACATATATATATGATTTTTTAAAAAAGATTTTATTTATTTGAGAGAGAGAGAGAGAGCTCATGATCTGGGGGGGAAGGGGCAGAGGCAGAGGGAGAAGCTGACTGCCTGCTGAGCAAGGAGCCTGATGTGGGACTTGATCCCAGGACCCTGGGATCATGACCTGGGCTGAAGGCAGATGCTTAACCAACTGAGCCACCCAGGTGCCCTATATATGATTTTTTGATTAATCAATTGAAAGTTATAGGTATCATACTACTTCACCCTAACTACTTCAGCCCGTATTTCATCAGAACCAGGATTTTCTCCTATATATCCACAGTATGATGATCAAGCTCCCCCAATTTGATATTAATACAACAATATAATCTAATATGCAGTCTATATTAGATTCCTATTACTGCTGTAACAAATTACCACAAAGATGGTGGCTTAAAAGCAAGACATTTATTACCTTACGTTTCTGGAGGTCAGAAGTCCAACATGAGTTTTACTGGGCTAAAATAAAGATATTGGCGGGGACACATTCCTTTCTGGAGGTTCTAGGGGTGGATCAATTTTCTTGCCTTCTCCAGTTTCTGGAGTCTGCCAATACTCCTTGACTTGTGGTCTCTTGGTGCCCAGTGGGGAGTCTGCTTGAGGATTCTCTCCCTCTCTCTCCCTCTGTCCCTCCCACTGCTCGTGAGTTCTCTCTCTCTCTCAAATAAATAAATCTTTTAAAAAATGAAGAATCTAACATTGACGCCACTGGATACCAGAAATAGGAAAAAAGTATGGACTGAAAAAAGTACCTGAAGAAATAATGGTCCAAGAAGCTGAGTGAACCCCGAGCACAATAAGCAGTCACACTAAGACACATCGCAAACTTCTGGAAACTAAAGACAAGAGGGAAAAAAAAGTCTTTAAGAACAGCCAGAGAAACAACCCATTGCATATTAAGGAACACTGATTTAAGTGACAGTAGGTTTTGTATCTGACAGCATGGAGGCCAGAAGGAAGTGGCAGGTTTTTCAAGTCGACTACAAATCCTGTATCTGGCAAATGATCCTCAGGAGGAAAGGGGAACTAAGGAAATTTTCTGATGAAGGAAAAATATGAGACTTTGTTGCCAGCTGACCTACTATTAAAGAATGGCCAAGGAAAAGATGTTCAATTCATCCTTCTCTGTGGCTTATGCTTGCTGTCGTACCTAAAAGCTAACCAAATTTACTTTGTTTTGAAGGAAACTCTACCCTCAACGTGGGGCTCGAACTCACAACCCTAAGATCGAGAGTCACATGCTCCACCGACTGACCCAGCCAGGAGCCCCTAACCAAACTCAAAATAATTGAAATCAGAGTATGTTCTCTGAAAATAGTAAACTAGAAATTAGCAATAGAAAGGCAGCAGAAAAATCTTTGAAACAATTGGAAAGCAAGCTACATATTTGTTAATCTATGGGTCAAGAAGGAAGACTCAAAGGATATTTAAAAATACACAGAATTAGGGGCACCTTGGTGGCTCAGTCGTTAAGCATCTGCCTTCAGCTCAGGTCATGGTCCCAGGATCCTGGGATCGAGCCCCGCATCGGGCTCCCTGCTCGGCGGGAGGCCTGCTTCTCCCTCTCCCACTCCCCCTGCTTGTGTTCCCTCTCTCGCTGTGTCTCTCTCTGTCAAATAAATAAAATCTTTAAAATAAAAAAATATATACAGAATTATATTAAATACACTAAAAACATCTCCACCATTTGTCTGCTTGAGGATTCTCTCCCCCAATTTGATATTAATACAAATACAATACAATCCCACCATTTGTGGGATGCAACTTATGCTGTGGTGAGAGTGGAATTCATAGCATGAAATGCTTTTAAGAAAGGAAATATCTCAAATCAATAATCAGAGTTCCTACCACAAGAACTAGGAAAATAAGAGCAAGGTGAACGCAGCTAAAAGCAGAAAAAAGGAAATAGTAAAGATAAAGTACCCAGGTGACCCTTATGTTGGCCATTATGAGTGGACAGAATGGACCTGAGCCCCAAGGAAGGGCAGGGCTGGGTCTGTAGCATCAGAGTTGGTTCTGTGGGTGGGATATGGATGGGAAATAGGAAGATGGGGGTGACTTTGATGGCCCTAGTCTTTTCTCTTCCTCTGAGGAGTCCCAGGCAGATGCAGGAACACTCAGATGTTGGCTCCTTCCCTGGGAGATCTCAAGGCCCCATTTGTCCCCTGGGTGGAATGTCTGCCTCTGCTGGGAAGGGCAGGTAGATGGCAAAGGACTCTGACACCAGGCACAGGGCTCAGCAGGGAGCAGCTGGGAGAATAGCCCAGGGTTCTGCTCTGCCCTGCTGCCTGGGGGGCTCAGCTGGGGCTTGGGAAACAGGATGCTGTGCTCAGGGGTGCTCCAGGCTGGGTGATGGGTGTGTTTCCAAGGTCAGGCACCAAGGGTCCGAAGTTACTCATGAAACATTCTTTGCTTATTGTAGACAAGAGAGGGGCCTGACTCTCAAGGGCCAGGAGGTTCCCCAAGAGGCTGGAGCGGACTCCCAACCTCCCTGAGGCCACCCTCTGGGGGCAGCAATCAGCTAAGTGGGGAGCTGTAAGGGATGTGCCAACAAGTAACATCCGGACATGTGCAAAGGGTTTAGGATTCACAGATTAGAGCAGAATCGGGTTGTCCCTGTAATAGCATTCTGCCTCATTGCATCCTCTGTAGAACAGAAATGGGAAGCCTCTCCAGCAGTCCGTCATTGCCTCCTCCCCTCTCAACTCCTGGGAGGAGCTTGGCTGGGACACTGTCCGTGGTGCTGATGACTCCCAGCTACTCCCCCGGCTTGGGAGCCTTGATCTGGTTCTGTCCACACACTTTCCATTCCTAACAAGGAGCATTACGAACAAGGAAGAGGTGGAGAGGGCTGCAGGGAGTGCGCACTGGCCTCTGTCTCCATCCCTCAGAGCAGGGAGGGTGCTGTGGACATCCCTGCAGGAAGTGACTCCACAGTCAGATGACCAAGTCCAGGCTGCCCACCAGCACTTTGTAGTGAAGGAAGGTGATAAACACTCCAGATTAAGTTAAGGATCATGTGATGCAAGACTATAGTGGTATATCTCAGTGAGTCCAAATTCTCACAAGCATTCTTTCTTATAAGTGACAGAGGGAGGCACGGGAGGCAGAGCCAGAGGAGAAGATGTGATGGGTGGAAAGAGGACACAGACTTCACGTTGCTCTGCTGGCTTTGGGTGGAGGAAGGGGCCACAGCCATGGGAGGCCGGTGGCTGCCAACAGCTTGAAAAAGCAAGGAAACACTCTCCTGGAGCCTCCAGAAGAAATAGCCAGGTCAGCACCTTGATTTTTGCTGCTTTACACCACTAAGCTTGCAATAATTTGGTACAACAGTGAGAGGAAACTAACAAGAGGTGTCACCTTATCTAATCCAACACAGTGTGGGGATAAGGAGGGTCCTAGAGCTGAATAATGATGTGATATTTTGCAGGTTGTTTTTCTTACCTCTCATCTCATGACTGACAACACTCTGTCAATGGCAGACACACTTGTGAATGTGGGTGGGGTACCTTGGTGCTCAGACCACTTTTGTTTGTATAAATGTGGGCACTGCGATGCAAGTGAATCCACATGGGAAGAGCACCCAACCTGGGGCCTCAGGCAAGGACCAAGACCTGCTGGCCTGGGTGTGTGGAGGGGCTGCAGGTAAGGCACAGGTGGGAGGAGGCCCGTGGACCGGGTGGAAGAGACACTCTGTCCCATCGCCATGGGAACCTGGGTGACAGGAGGGGAAAGCCCCCTGCCTCTGACTGGACGCTTATTGTGGGGAGGAGGTGTGTTTCAATCAGATCCAGTTCAGGGACAAAAGTGGACACTGATGGGAAGTACTGGGCTAGAGGTCACTGGCAGTGCCTGGGAGGGCCATGCTCAGGGCAGGAATTCTGGGTCTTCCCCACTGGGGTTACTCTTACAACCTGTCTCTAAGTCACCCCAGAGGTAAGGACATCCTGAAAGCTAGCCTTGGACACAGAGACCTGCCCAAAGGTTTCAGTGAGCTGGATCCTGGATTTGGGGACAGGCAGGTTTATTGGTGAAGGCCACTAGTCAGGGCCACCAGGATTGGGGGAGGAAGGCCGAAGGACTCAGGACACCAAAAAGCTGTGCAGGGGTCCCACACCGGGATGTGTTCCTGCCCACAGCTACTCCTTCCTAGCTCATCTTCATGTGGTCATCAGAGGCCCCATGTTCTGTGCTCCCGACACCCAAACCACATTTATAAACACTGGGAGTGTCTGTAGCTTTGGTCCTGAGCAGTGTGAGGACTGCTGAGTTCTCTCATGGTTTGGCCACAGCTCTGGTGTTGTAGTTAGCGTGGTCCCACCATGTCCACACCACTCACCCCTTCCTCTATCCTGGGGGACAAGAGATGAGGGCTTGGTCAACTCAGAGGTAACATTTCTCTATGTGACCCAGGAGAGAAGAGACCCAGAGTTTCAGGTGAATTTCTTTTCTCTTTTTAGTTTTTTACATTTTTAAAATTTTTTTATTAGTGTAAATTCTATACCACACATGGGACTCAAATTCATGACCCCAAGATCAAGAGTTGCATGTTCAGGGTGCCTGGGTGGCTCAGTTGGTTAAGCATCTGACTTCGGCTCAGGACATGATCCCTCGGTCCTGGTATGGAGCTGCATATCCGGGTTCCTGCTTAGTGGGGAGTCTGCTTCTCCCTCTCCCTTTGCCCCACTTCCCCGCTCGTACTCTCTCTCTCTCACTCTCTCAATTAAATAAATAAACTCTTAAAAAAAAAAAAGAGTTGCATGCTCTACTGACTGAGCCACCCAGGTACCCCTGGGGGAATTTCTGCTAAGAGAAATTACCATTCACAAAAAAAGGGCCAAGGAGGGGATGAGTCCTCTTTACAGATCCTCTCAGATCATCCCTGGTGGGTCAGGGGTCAGAACACTTTCCCTGGGAACCCCCACTTCCTGGGAAATGGGGGCCTTTGTCCTGGGTTCAGGGCAGCCTGTAGGGGTCTCCAGAAATCAGGAGGGACCTGACCCTGGGTCCATGTCCCTGAATATCTTCAGGGCTTAGAGCTGATTCTCTGGCTCAGGCTGCAACTCCTCACCCCACCTAGAGTCTGGGGTCTCAGGAGGGCCCTGGAAGGAGCAGTTCCCAGGGGAAACTAAGAAGCCATTTCTGCTTTGTGGTTGATCTGGCAATAAACGTTTATGTTGGAGTGTTGTAATTCCTGTAAAAGAGGAAGAGGCCTCTTGAGACCCTGTCACCTTCTTAGAACATATCTGGTGACTTTCAGGTTCTAGGCCCACCTGGGCTGCTCTCTGGGAGCCTGGCTGTGTGGCAGGTGTCTGCCCCAGGCCCCTCCTTCCTCCCACAATGCCCTGTCCCCCTTGCTCTCCTGTTTCCTGAACCTGAAAACACAGCCAGGGGCAGGATGGGTGCAGATCTTCGGCCCCCTTGGGCTTCGGGGACCAGAGCAGTCATTGCCCACACTCACCTGGTAGATGGGAACGGCTGTGGTGGGGCTGGGCAGGGAGTCCTAAACAGGAGAGAATGGGTGTTGGTAGTCAGAGAGGGAGGGTCATTTCTCTACAGAAGTGACCAGTTCTGCCTCTGGAGCAGCCTTCTCCAAGCCTGCTGACCCATACCCCAGTCCCTGACCACTGCCCACTGCACCCCCTGCCCCATTCCTGTTAGCCCAGGACCCCTGGCTGGTGCTCCCAGTGCCCACCCTGCCCTTGGCTGGACTCCAGGGTTCTCCTTTGGCCAGCTCAGGAGAGCAGGGATAACTCAGGACATGCTGGGGGGTGGTCCCGCCCCTGAAGAGGGTCCACTCCTGGCCAGAACAGGGCTTGCCTTGTCCTGGCTACTCTGAGGGAAGCAAGGTCTGCTCTGTGCTGCTGAATTGGTTGGTTGCCCGCCTTGAGCCTCCACAGCCTGGACCCCAGTGGAAAGAATGGTGGAGGGGGCAGGCTTACCGGGGATGCGGAACTGCTGGCTGGATCATGGCCTGGGCACAGAGACAAGAATTAGCACCAGGGCTGTGAAGAAGCTTGAGGCCACCCTCCAGGAGGGGACAGGTCCTCAGCTCTCAGAGAACAGGGAAGCAGGAGCACCTCCCAGGGACAGACCCACTGGCCATGTTAGGGCCCATGAGGTCAAGGTGCTGACCTATGACCTAGATTCCACAGGCCAGGGTGTATGGCCATTTGAGGTCCCCTGAGCTGAAGCCACAGAGAAAGGGTCAGAGGCCCTGGGGAGTGACTGGCAGGAGTGGACAATGTCGGCAGGACTTCGGGGCTCCGGGTCCCACCCACGCTGAAGATATACTCACGGGGGGTGGATGCTGGGCAACAGAGCTCTCTGAGATCACGCCAGCCACTGGCCCTAGGAAAGATCAGGCTTACGTGTGAGGGGTGCAGGGAGAGGTCACAGCTTTGGTGTCAGAGCAGGGGACAAGCAGGATCCTCATTCCAGGCAGGGGTTAGAGACCCCCTCTCTCCACCACTGCTGTTTAGGAGAGGGAGGGCCCAAGAGATGGGATAAGGAAAGCCTTTGGAGCACGTCCTCGGCCCAGAGGGGAAGACACTCAGGCTGATGGGCATCTAGGAGAAAGTGTGCAGAAAAAGAATGGAGGACCCAGGAAAGGAACCAAACATGAGGGTTTCTCTGAGTGGAAGGGTCAAGACTGCAGCTACGTGTGCAGGACAGTTGCGGAGCCCCGGGTATGTGGATCCCTGAATGTGGTGTCCCTGCTGTGGCCAGACCCTCGCCCCCTCAGACCAGGAGATGTTGAAATGTGATAGTGGACCATCTTTTATCTCCATCTGCCTGGACAAGAGGCATAAAGGACATCCCAGGACCTCCCCCTGGCCGAGCCCAGGTTCTCTGGTCTCATACATCAGGTACTGTGGTTCCTGCATCTGCCATTTGGAGGATGATCCCACCTGGCCTGTCAGGATCTTCCACTCGCCATGTGTAACCTTGAACAGGACCAGCCTCAGATCCTGAGGCTGCAACTCCCCCTCACAGGGAGTGTGGACATAAATAAACCACGGGAGGTGCCGTTTATTGAGCACTTAGCGCTGGAAGCACCACTGCAGGTTTGCCAATTGAACCAGGACAACCCTGAGGGGCTGTTTCCTAGTTGTCCCTAATTTATAACTGAGGAACATTTGAAGGATTCACTGGTCAGCAGCTGGTTAGGAAGGAGCCAGATGGAATGAGAGGGAAAATTCAGAGGGCTGTTGGGCGGCCTGGAAGAGCCAGCCCAGAATCCTAGGTTAGGATGGGGTCCCCTCCTGGCCCAGGGTCAGCTGGGGGACAGGATCAGTGTGTGGGAAATGCCATCGTATCTTCCAGTCCTTGTGTGGAACAGGAGACAACCCAGGGCGGCTGACAGTGCCAGTCCGATCAGGACCCCGACTGCAATGCCAATGATGGACCCCACAGGGAGGCCTGTGGTGCTTCTTTCATCTGAAATAAGAAGAAAAAGGGAGGGGAATGAGTCCCAGGTCAAATCAGAAGCCAGGAGGGGCCATAGGGGAAGGGTCTGGTTCAGAAGGAAGGAAAGGCCACTGAGGTCTGGGTGGTGTGTGTGTTGTGACCACCATGTCCCACCCCCTCGACCGCTGCATTGTTTCTGTTCCTCAGGGAAACCCTGGACTTGCTTGAATCCTCATGTTGTGCCCCCACCCTCGGGCCAGTGCCAGTGTCCTGTTCATTTTCCTCTCACATTATGCCTCTTCCCCTGGGTCATCCTTTCCATTACTATCAATGTTCTTTTTTTTTTTTTAAGATATTATTTATTTGACAGAGAGAGACACAGCGAGAGAGGGAACACAAGCAGGGGGAGTGGAAGAGGGAGAAGCAGGCTTCCTGCTGAGCAGGGAGCCTGACGTGGGGCTCGATCCCAGGACCCTGGGACCATGACCTGAGCCGAAGGCAGATGCTCAACGACTGAGCCAACCAGGCTCCCCTACTATCAATGTTCTTAGAGGGAGGCCCCTACCTGTCCACTCAACACTAATTAAAGAGAATAACATTAGCTGACTGCTTTTGAGGTCAGCTCTGTGCCAGGCACGTGGGAAATACTTTATGTTTATCTCATCTGCTGCTGTCCCTGCCCATGAGGGGGCAGGTGTCACCCCCTACTGTGCAAAATGAACATCTGAGTATGTAAAGGGCTTTAGTAAATCAGTGAAGGTCAGAGAGTTGTAATGTGATCACACAACACTTAATCGCAATTCCCCGAGATATTACAGCTAGTAACAAAAACGTTAATAACAAAAGAACAATAGCTACTAAATTTGATTGAGCCTGATTCTGTGTATGATGCGTCTCAGGATTTCATCTCATGAATTCATATTAACAACCCTCACAACAGCCCTAAGATCTAGATGTTCTTTCCAGTTTTAGAGATGAGGAGACTGAGGCTCAGGAGGTTGAGCATCTTGCCTGAGTTCCAACAGCTGGTACATATCAGATGCTAACAAGATTCAAACAAGATGCTAACAAGATTCATCTAATTCCAGGGAATTCTATCCACATTGTCCTAGAGGCTCTGAAGGAGGCTCCCACCGCCTACGGGCCTGCATCTATTACACACCCCCTGCCAGTGAAATATACAGGGAGGAGGAGGAGAGGTTGAGGGTCACTCACAGCTCACACCCAGCCTGATGGAGTCACTTTTGCTGCAACTAACTGGGTTGGAGACCTCACACTGGTAATTCCCGGCATCCTCCTTCCTGACAGGGAGTATGGTGAGGGTGCTGTTGTCCTAGGACAGCTTCATCCTCTCCATGAGATTCAGACTCTGGCCATTGATGAACCAGTGGATGGAGACCCCAGTGTTATTTGTGGAGCAGGTCAGGACCACAGAGTCCTTATCTTCTGTGACTATAGTGTTGTAGGCCTGGACAGTGGGCTGGGCCACTGGCTCTGTGGGGAAACACAGGAGGTGATGGAATGAGAATGGGCCTGGAGCCTTGGGTCACACTCCTTCCTCTGAGATGCCAGCCATTCCCAGGGCCCCAGCGAGATGTGTAAATGTGCCCCAGAGGATGCCCCTGCTGTCTGCACAAGGATGAGTGTCTTTGTTCAGGTGACGATCTGTAAGGAGAGGCCCTTACCTCCCCCTCTGACCCTCAGTCATGTGTCTGCTCTGCCTGGACATCTCTGTAGTATCAGCACCAGGAACGTCTTAGCCCATGTGTCCAGCAACATCGTTATCATCAGGAAGAGCTGAGACCAATGACCAAGCAGAGAGCAAGGAGATGAACAGGAAGCAGGGGTGGTGAATGAATTAATGATCCTCTTCAGAGAGGTGTCCTGGGTGCAGGATCCTAGGAGGTCTGGCCACACAGGCTCCCTGCCCTCCAGTGGGAGAGACTCCCACACTGTTCACTCCTTCCCTCCTAAGCAAGAGCAACCGAGTTTGTTACACGTGGACCCTGTGCTGATTTCAGGTGTAGAGTCAGGAGGACAAGGCAAATTCTTTCCCTGACATCCCAGTGGGAGAGACAGGAACACACCATGAAAAAATCAGATCTCAAGTCCAGCACAGGGAGGTGAAGACTGGGCGTCTGGGGGTCGGCCGGATCATTCTGCCTCTGATTGTTGATGCAGGTCATATGGTTCTAGAGTAAACATGGAGTGAGCCTCCAGTTGCCGTCACTGCCCAGACCAGCATCCCTCCCTCTGCTGGAGAAGAGGACGGGGCTGTGTCTGCACACAGAGCCTGGGTAACTCTGATCTGCTGCTCACCAGTCTGTGTGACCCTGATTCAGTGACTGTGTCTCCCCGTGCCTCAGTTTCCCCTTAATGCAATAGGAATAATGGTAGATGATCTCTACTTGCCATGCTAGTGAATTAACCTTTAAACGTCCTGAAATACCTGACCTCAATTTGGTCTATAGCCGCTGGCCAATCAGATGGCGGCTATTCCGCTTGTTTCCACAAGAGAAGGCACCCTGGGCCTGATTCTTGGTGGAGGAGGAAATGCCAGGACGTCTCTCTGCTCTGTTCCTCCCTGGGGTCCTGCCCTTCTACTCGTGTCCCCCAAGCCCCACAGCAGTTGGCTAATGGACTGGGGACTCTTGTGTCTGTGCTGTCCATGCTGAGTCTCAGGTGAAGGACCAGGCTCTGCCCTCCCCAGATGTGGCTCTTGAGACTGAGCCCTGGCTGGTGACCAGCTCGGGCAGCCGGGAAATCATTGCTCCCAGGCAGCTCTGCCCAGGAGCCCTAACCCCATCCTGGCACAGACCCCCAGGGTCACTACAGTCAGGAGCCCCAACACAGGGGTCTGGGCAGGAGCTTTCTGGGCTGAGCTCTGGTGAGGATCCCAGAGGCCCCTCAGGCCTGGTCCTGACTGGACCCTGCAGGGTCTTTCTCAGATGATCCCAGAGTCTGGATTCCTGAAAAGGCATTTGATATTAGGAAGTTTGTCTCCACTGTGTGTGTCCCGCACTAAATGCTTGCCCCCACAGGATATAATGCAGAGGGGGATGGAGGCCAAATCTTGGCCTGTCCATCCTGTGTGTATGTGAAGTAGAATTTATCCCACCCAACACCAGAAGTGAGAGAGGAATTACTCACGGAATACGTGCAGCTGTCCTGTTACTTGTTCAATTTGAACATGTATCTTCACTATTTCTATGGTGTAGTATCCTGTGTCCTTCAGGGTGATGTTCTGGAACAGCAGGGATCCATTGGGGTATACTGTCTCTCTGCCGCTGTGTGCAGGCCCTGGGATAGTTACTTGTGTGTCTACTACATATGATACAATTTGACGGCTTGACTCTACAGTTTCCCCTCTGAACCAGCTATAGCCTAGAAGATCCCCAGGCGCCTTGTTGACTCGCAGAAGAACATCCTTCCCTTCAGCAACACTGGGCGGCACCGATTCCACAGTGACTTGGGCAGTGGTGGGCGGGTTCCAGAAGGTTAGGAGTGAGACTAGGAGGGAAGGGAGAAGACAGATCAGTGTTTGGACCTATTTGTTGGTAGGGAAAGCTGGGGTTCTGGAGAGAGGGCAGATCCTAATCCCCCAGCCTCGGGGTGTGTGTGTGAGTGTGTGTCTCCTGCTGGTCAAGGTCAGTGGCATGACCACACTACTTCAGGGCCTCTGAACTTAATTTCCTCTGTTTAGAACACTCTTCCTCACATGTCTGTCGCTCACTCACTCCCTGCCCTCAGATACCTGCTCCCACTCAGGGAGTCCTGGGGAGAGGTCTGCCCTGAACGCCTCCTCTAAAGACCCTCTGTCTTCACGTTCTGACCTTTCCCTGCTCTGTTCCCTTCCTGGTGCTTATCAGGACCTGACATCACATTCTAGACGTCTCTGTGTGTCTGTCTTCCTCCCCATCGAAGTGAGCTCGGGGAGGGCAGGGACTCCTCTGATCTGTGCTGTACCCCAGGGGTGGGGCAGGCTGCAAATACCTGGGGGTGAATGAATGTGGCCCCAGGGCCCTCCAAGTCTGGCGTTTATCTGTCAAATATTCAGTTCGGTGGGAGGGGGCAGCGATTAGGGTCCCTGGTTGTTACCAGTTTTCAGAATTCAGTCCTCAGTGATGAGTAACTTGGGAAACAGCCCTTGGCTCCCCACTTCCAGATCATGAGATTTTCCCGTCGCTGAGCCGACTCCCCCGTCCTGCCCTGCTCCCCTGTCCCCTCTCAGAGCCCTGTCCTCCCCGGGAGACCCCAGCCAGCCTCTCTCTCCCATCCTCCCGCCCCCTCGCAGGGGATCATCCGTCTCACCTGCCAGCAGGACCTCCTCCCAAGGGACGCGTCCTCCTCGGGGAGGGGCCGACGGGGGCTCCATGGTGCCTGCTGCCCGGTCCGTCCCTCCCTCTGGGGGAAGAGCTTCTGCTCCAGAAACCCTCAGGAGCACTGCCGTCCTGTCCTGTCAGTTCTGCCGTCCTTCCTCCCTCTGAGCTGAGCGGCCTCTGGGGGCAGAAGCGCTGGGCGGGGTCACGTGGGTCGGGGGCGGGGTCTCTGCCAGGGCCCCTCCCCTCCCCTCCCTCCTGACTCCCTTGTCCCCTTCCTCCCCTTTCATTTCTGTCTTCATTGCGGTTCCCTGGGAACTGCTGAGGCCTCTCCGTCTTCAGCTGTGGTTTCCCACCATATGCGAGAGCGCGCACACGCCCTTGTTTGGACAAACACAAGCCTGTGGCGTTGGGGTCCGGTGACCCCCACAGCTCGGGGTCAGGGTGCAGGGTCAGCACCCCCACAGCCCTCTCTCCTCCCCGTGTGGCTTTCCCTTCAGAGCAGGAGCCTGGGGGCTGCCTCAGGAACATGTCACAGGGATGTCACCCCCACTGTGCGCTGGAATCACCTGTGGAACTTTATCAAGACTGTGGATGCCCAGGGCGCCTGGGTGGCTCAGTCGTTAAACGTCTGCCTTCGGCTCAGGTCATGATCCCAGGGTCCTGGGATCGAGCCCCACATCGGGCTCCATGCTCCGCAGGAAGCCTGCTTCTCCCTCTCTCACTCCCACTGCTTGTGTTCCCTCTGTCACTGTGTCTGCTCTGTCAAATAAATAAATAAAATCTTAAAAAAAAAAAAAAAAAGACGGTGGATGCCCAGGTGACACCCAGAAATGCTGCTTCAGCAGATGCCCAGTCCAGCTGAGACCCCATGATGTGGGGGTGGGGCCACCTCTCCCTTTCCTGAGCCCACGAGGGTCTGCAGATGCTGTGAAAATGCAGATTCTGACTCAGCAGGTGTGGTGTGGACCCCAGAGTCTGCCTCTAACAAGCTCCCAGGTGATGCTGATTGTCCTGGCCCGGGGAGCACACTCTGAATAGCCAGACTGAGGGGGATCTGGTTCCCTTAGAGGATGGCCCTTCTCCCTACTCCAAGTTGGTCTCTGCTGAGTCCTAGCCTTGAGTCTGTGGGCACACAGAGCCCCAGGGTCCCCAAATCCAGGGGATTATTTCCGTTTGTAACAGAGAATCCCAGCTGGGCACCGGTCTCCCCAGTGTTCTCACAGCTCTGGGGAGGTTGGATTGACTCCTGGCAGTGAGGTCCCGGAGATGACTCTGGGGGTGAGAAAGGAACAGGCCGGTGATGACTGGTGAGGGACCCAGAGTCCATCCCTGGGTGTCCCTAGCCCGGCCTCTGCTTTCAGGGACAGACACCCAGGACCAGGTGTCTCAGGAGCTCAGTTCCCAGATGGGGAGGGGGTTTCCTGTGTGTCCTGGGAAGAGAAGAGGTGGTGGGAGTTCAGGTGGCTGGGGCTCCCAGGAAGGTTTTGAGGAGACCCTCCCTCAGGGTCTGTTGGCTGAACTGTTGCCCAGACATTGTCCATGTGCCCCTGAGTGTCCTGGGCAGCCCGTGTCCTCTGCCTGGGGGACTTTGCTGTGGTCACCTGCCTCCCCCATCCCCCTGGTGGTGCCAGGCAGGGAATGGGTTGCTGCACAGGGACCCCTGACAAATCAAGGGTCCTCTCCCTAGAAGGAGCGGGCAGGACAGAACAGACACATGGGAGGGTCCCAGAAGGGTCTGTTGGAGAAAGGGATGGAAACCAGGCTTCTCCACCTCCTTAGCCAAAGCCAGGTTCAGGATTTAATGTCCTGTGTGTTGTCTGAATGTCCCTATGTCGCCCCCCTGGAGGCAATTCTGGGGCCACACCAGGGATGCTGATCAGGTTCCCAAGGATATGTGTGGCCCTGAGCCCTGGATAGTATTGAGGGATTGGTCAACCTGAGCCCTGACTCCATCCCAGGTGGGTCCTAGACTGCCTGACTCCATCCCAGGGCAGAGTGAAATGAGGGAGAGGACAGGCACTGTCCAGAAGATTCCTGATCCTGTGTCAGGAGAATTGTCAACCCAGAGAGATATGCTCCCTCAGCAGGAGCTCTCTGTCCTCAAGATTTCAAGGAATGACCTTGTAGGGGTCTTTTGAGACTTTGAGGAAAAGGCACAAGCCTGGGAGGCTGAACACCACAATGCTCTGTCTCCCCATCACTCACTGAGGGGATTGCATCCAAGTCATCTGTGTCCCTGTCTCTGCTCTGCTCTAGGTCTCCCCAGAGGAACCAGGAGCTGGGGCGGCTCCACCCGGAGACTCAGCTGAGGGATCCCAGGGCTGCCTCTGTGAAAGGGGAGGAGACCCTTAGTGCCGGGGAAACACAGGCATATCCTGGGTTCTTCTGTCCCATCTACCTGGAACGTTCCCCCTTGTTCCCCAGGACTCCTTGGGCTGCCGAGAAACCTTCAGGGAGACATAGCAGGTGTCCCCACAGACCAGGGGCCCTCAGGATGAGGAGTCAGCCCCTGATGTCTTTGGAGGTCAGTGTAGGGCTCTGAACTCCTCTGGTAGTAACTGCACCTGGGGTGGTGATGCAGAATTTGTGGCAGGTCAGATCTCTGAGAGAAGAGGAAGGACACAGGCTGCCCACCCAGGCCCTCCGGGGAGAGAAGTCAGTCACACACAGAGATGGGTGGGGGTGTCCGTGTTCTGGGAGTGAATGGGGTCTGACCTCTAACTGTAGGAGGCCCCTGTCGTCCTTCCTGAATCTAGGAGGTGGAAAGGCCCGACAGCCTTACAGGGACAGCCTCGGGCACGTGCTGCCCACCCCCCCCCCCCCCCCGCTGATGCCAGCAGCCTGGGTCTGCGGGGAAGAGGCTCTGACCCCAGGTGACACGGGGGTGACTTCCATTGTGTGGTTTCCCTCATGCATTTAACGAGTATTTACTGGGCTTCTGTGACATGTCAGGCCCTGGGCTGGGTCCTGGGAGCTCCACAGAGAACAGGACAGATGTGGGCCCTGGACTCGTGGGGTTTCCCTTGGAACAGGGCCACGGGCAGTCAGGAAATCATGGCACTGAGGAGTCAATTAGAATCGAGAGAAGGGCCAGGAAGGGAAAGTGTCTGGTGGGTCTGGAGGATGTGAAGGGGTCTTAGCTGATGGGGGGTCCCATGGAGCACTCCTGAGAAAGTGACCTGGGGCTGAGGCCGGAAGTGTGAGTGGACCTTCGCCCCTCTAAGGGCAGAGGGTGGGGAGGGACTAGCTGCCCAAAGAGGGACCAGTCTCAGCGGGCAGACGCCTGGCTGGCCAGAGGGGCTGACGGGGTCCAGTGTGGGGAGCCTGGAGAGCCAGGAGGACGGTGACTGGGTGAGGCTGGGGAGGGTCAGACCCTGCTGGGCTGTGGGTGCTGAGGAAGGCGCCCAGGTGTAGAGCAGCTCTGCCGCCCTCTGGTGGACTGTGCAGGAAATGCGGACGAAAAAGTCCTCCTATGCAGTTTTTTTTTTTTAATTTGTACTTTAAGTAATATTTCATATATGAATGTATAATCTTTAACCACTTCATCGCATTATACTTGAAATATAAGAAACCCAACATGTTGAAAGTATACAATTTAAGACGTTTTGCCACAGGCATACAGAGAAGTTATTCCTACGTGAAGATACTGATTATGTCCCTACCTCTCAAAAATCTCCTCATGTCCTCTTTATTCCCCTCATTCTGCCTGCTCTAACCCCCCTTCCCCATGTTTCCGTGAAACCTTACATTTGCTTTTGTTGTTATACATTAGTGTGCATTTTTTTTTTTTAGAATTTGGAAAGTTGATTCATACAATACGATTTGGGGCCGGTTTTACTTCTTTACTCAGCGTGTTTAACTGATTCATAACTTTGCTGTCTAAGGAATTCTGGTGTGATAATTCACAACTGGTTACTACTTAGTTTTCACTAATGACTAAGGCTTCTAATCGTGTAGAATTCTGCTAAGTATAATTAAGACTGATGAAAATCAGGGAAGTACCTCTGTAGTAGAAAAGTAGCAGATATGTAAGAAAGGGAAGCAGGTATGTAAGGAATGGGAATACATTTTTGTTAAGGGTAAAAAAAGATAATTTTGTCCTAAATAAGACTGATTGTTTAAAAAGAAATGCCTTGGGGCGCCTGGGTGGCTCAGTCATTAATCGTCTCCTTTTGGCTCAGGTCATGATCCCAGGGTGCTGGGATCAAGCCAGGCATCAGGCTCCCTGCTCAGTGGGAGGCCTGCTTCTCCCTCTCCCACTCCCCCGCTTGTGTTTCCTCTCTCGCTGTGTCTCTCTCTGTCAAATAAATAAAATCTTTTTTAAAAAATTAAAAAAATAAAAAGAAATGCCTTAGGACAACATCTAAATCCAAAGGAAATTCGTAGAAGGTTTGTAAAGGGAGAGCTTTGGGAAAAAGTTTTCTTTTTTTTTTTTAAGATTTATTTATTTGTGAAAGAGAGAGATAGCTGAAGCAGGGAGAGCAGCAGGCCGAAGAAGAAGCAGGCTCCCAACTGAGCAAGGAGCCCGATGTGGGGCTCGATCCCAGGACCCCGGGATCATGACCTGAGCTGAAGGCAGATCTTAACTGACTAAGCCACCCAGGCGCCCCTGAAAAGAATTTTCATATGTGGTCAGGATGGACTAAGATCGAAATAAATGGGTTTTAAAGGGGAGCTGGTAGAAGATGGAAATTCTGCTTTCTTTCAGTTAAAAAAGATGAAGTTTTCTTAAATTAATGGTCTCTTCTTGGTAAGAAAATATAAACAAAGTTGTTTTCTCTTTTCTGTATCTGCCCAGGAAAACCAGTTTCTATATTTTGTCTTTTTAGGTCTTTGATTACTTAGTAATCTTCTCAGTATTAAAGGAGCTATGTTTTGCAAACAACTGTATGACCCTGCATATTTGGCTTTGGAATCTTGCTGTCACTTTGCTCAATAAATCATTAAGGTTTGGGTTTTAAATTTTTTTTTTTTAAGATTTTTATTTATTTGTGAGAGAGAGAATGAGAGATAGAGAGCATGAGAGGGAGAAGGGTCAGAGGGAGAAGCAGACTCCCTGCTGAGCAGGGAGCCTGATGTGGGACTCGATCCCGGGACTCCAGGATCATGACCTGAGCCGAAGGCAGTCGCTTAACCAACTGAGCCACC
>NC_058418.1:11389666-11403279 GCF_002201575.2 Neomonachus schauinslandi | reverse complement strand
CCTGAGCCGAAGGCAGTCGCTTAACCAACTGAGCCACCCAGGCGCCCCGATCTGTAATCCTACTTAGACATGTGCTTTATAACTCTCTGAGGTTTTTAACAAACTTCCCCAAGATTTAAAGTGTAAATGAGGTCCTTTTGACCAATTAGGCTTGTTTATTTTGTATGTTAAGTTACCTGGGGGGCACCTGAGTGCCTCAGATGGTTAAGCGTCTGCCTTCGGCTCAGGTCATGATCCCAGGGTCCTGGGATCGAGCCCCACATCGGGCTCCTGGCTCAGCGGGGAGTCTGCTTCTCCCTCTTCCTCTGCTTCTCCCACTGCTCATGCTCTCTCTCTATATATATCTCTGTGTCTCAAATGAATAAATAAAATCTTTAAAAAAAAAAAAGTTACCTGGAAAGCATGGTAAATCAAATAATGAAAGCCTTAGGTTATGTTATCTGGGCAAATGCTATAACTGTTCTAAAGATGATATGCATTCCTAAAGTTTTAATATGTTTTGGTCATAAGGTCATCACTTAACGTTCAAATTATTAAAATGTTCTATGTCACAAAAAGAATTAAATTTCCTTGTCAATTGCATTTCAGTCTTCTGTCATTTACATAATGAGTTTCATCTTCAAGAAGATTCATGGAAAAGACTTTAAGCACAAATAGAGGTTTTTGGAGTCTTTAAAATCTTAAACTAAAATGGGTAAGAATTTCCAGAACTAACTAAAAGCTGCATTTAAACTAAACAAGAATTAGTAACGTGGGACTAAATAAACTAAGAACATGATTATAGTTTTGGGACTCTTGTTTAAAGCATTGCTGGTTCTCTAAAAATTGGTCTTCCAGATTAAGAAAACTTTCTCTTAAGATAACAATAACTGGGGTGCCTGGGTGGCTCAGTTGGTCAAGTGACTGCCTTCGGCTCAGGTCATGATCCTGGAGTCCCAGGATAGAGTCCAGAATTGGGCTCCCTGCTCAGCAGGGAGTCAGCTTCTCCCTCTGACCCCCATCTCATTTGAGTTGATTTTTTGTGTATGTGTAAAGTAAGTGTGTAGTTTCATTCTTTCTTTTGCATGTGGATATCCACATTTCCCAACATCATTGTTGAAGAGATGATCCTTTCCCACTGTGTATTCATGACACCCTTGTCAAAGATCCATTTACCATATGTACATGGATTGAGTTCAGGACTCTCTGCTCCATTCCTTTGTTGTGTCTCTCTGTCAATACTGTTACCAGACAAGGTAACAAAGAGTCTGTATCAAGAAAAACATTGAGGGGTTAGGGAGACTGTTACAGAATGAAGTGTTTTGCTTACTGAGTTTTCAAAATTGAGCACACCCATGTATCTAGCAGCTAAATCAGGACACAGAACATGGCTAGCACCCTAGAAGTTTCTGCTGCCTTCCATTTATAATTTTCTTTATAGAAAAGATTTATTTAATTATTTGAGATGGGGGAGGGGTTGGGGGAGGGGAGAGAAATCCTCAAGCTGACTCCCCACTGAGCTTGGGCCCCCGACACAGGGATAAATCCCAGGACCTTGAGATCATGACCTGAGCTGAGGTCAAGAGCCGGCTACTTAACGTTGAGCCTCCCAGGGGCCCCCATTTATAAACTTGTAATGTTCAATCAGCATTGCTTTCCTGGAACAAACCTAACTTAGTCATGGTTATTGTCTTATTCTATATACTGTTTTGGATTTGGTTTGGGAATACTTGATTAGCATTTTTGCCTCTCTGTTCATGAGTATGATTTGCCTGATATTTTCCTCTTTTTGTACTTTTGTTGTTATTCCTATTTCAAATTAAGATTATACTAACCTCAGAATGAGTTGGGGCGATATTCCTCTCTATTCTATGGATGAATTTGTATGATTTTGAGATGACCTGTCTTGAAAGTTCTGTGGAACTCACTGATAAAACTTCTGTGCTGGATACTTTATCTCTCTTTCCTTAAATATTTTCACATGGAAAATTGCAAAGATATACAAAGAGAATTTGTATACAAACATATACAAGTGCACTCTATTTCAGTATACTAGAAAGAATGGTATCATAACCCCCATGTACCCATCTCCAGCTCAAAGTATCAACTCATGGCGAACCTTGTTGTATCTATCTCCCTTCTACTCCTTCACCACCCACTGGATTAAAAATTACAAATCATATAATATTCTTTGCAAACACTTTTGTGTGTACTTCTAAAACATAGGGCGCCACCCCTCCAATTAAAAAAATATCAAACTTAGAGAAAAGTTGCAAGACTGTGAGAGGGAAGTCCCATATATCTTTCATGCTTATTTACCAATGGCACATTTGTATTCTATCTGTACAGAGGTAAATATATGCATGTGCATGCACACAAATCTTTTCATTATATATATATGAGTTTTTGATGTATCACTTGGACGTTATACATATCATACTACTTCACCCTAACTACTTCAGCCCGTATCTCACCAGAACCGAGATTTTCTCCTATATACCTGCAGTACGATCAAGCTCCCCCAGTTTGATATTAATACAATATAATCTAATATGCAGTCTATATTAGATTCCTATTACTGCTGTACAAATTACCACAAAGACGGTGGTTTAAAAGCAACAGACATTTATTATCTTACAGTTCTGGAGGTCAGAAGTCCAACATGGGTTTTGCTGGGCTAAAATAAAGATATTGGCAGGGCCACATTCCTTTCTGGAGGTTCTAGGGGTGGATCAATTTTCTTGCCTTCTCCAGTTTCTGGAGTCTGCCAATACTCCTTGACTTGTGGTCTCTTGATGCCCAGCGGGGAGTCTGCTTGAGGATTCTCTCCCTCCCTCTCCCTCTGCCCCTCTTTCCAATTGCAAGCACGCTCTCTCTCTTAAATAAATAAATAAATCTTTTAAAAAAGGAAGAATCTAACATTGACACTACTGGATACCAGAAGTAGGAAGAAAGTATGGACTGGAAAAAGTACCTGAAGAAATAATGGTCCAAGAAGCTGAGTGAACCCCGAGCACAATAAGCAGTCACACTAAGACACATCGCAAACTTCTGGAAACTAAAGACAAGAGGGAAAAAAAATCTTTAAGAACAGCCAGAGAAACAACCCATTGCATATTAAGGAACACTGATTCAAGTGACAGTAGGTTTTGTATCTGACAGCATGGAGGCCAGAAGGAAGTGGCAGGTTTTTCAAGTCGACTACAAATCCTTTATCTAGCAAAATGATCCTCAGGAGGAAAGGGGAACTAAGGAAATTTTCTGATGAAGGAAAAATATGAGACTTTGTTGCCAGCTGACCTACTAATTAAAGAATGGCCAAGGAGAAGAGTCTAATTCATTCTTCTCTGTGGTTTATGTTTGGTGTCATATCTAAAAGCTAACCAAATTTACTTTGTTTTGAAATAAATTCACCCCCAAAGTGGGGCTTGAACTCATGACCCCGAGATCAAGAGTCACAGGCTCCACTGACTGACCCAGCCAGGAGCCCCTAACCAAACTTAAAATAATGGAAATCAGAGTCTGTTCTCTGAAAATAATAATCAAACTAGAAATCAATCATAGAAAGACAACAGAAATCTCCAAAACATTTGGAAAGCAAGCTACATATTTGTAAATAAGCTATGGGTCAAGAAGGATATCTCAAGGGAAATATAAAAATACAGAGATTTTCAAAAGATTTTTTAGTTATTTATTTGAGAGAGATAACAGGGGAGAGAGAGAGCCTGAGTGAGCACCAGCAGGTGAGCAGCTGAGGGAGAGGGAGAAGAAACAGGCTCCCCCTGAGCAGGGAGCCCAACACAGTGTTCCATGCCAGGACCCTGGGATCATGACTTGAGCTGAAGGCAGATGCTTAACTGACTGAGCCAACCAGCTGCCCCTAAAAATACACAGAATTAAATTAAACACTAAAAAAAAAAAATCTCCACCACTTTGGGATGCAGCTTATGTTGTGCTGAGAGTGGAATTTGTAACATGAAATGCTTACATTATAAAAGAGGAAATATCTCAAATCAAAATCTAAGCTCCTAATACAAGAACTAGAAAAATAAGAGCAATGTGACCCCAACTAAAAGCAAAAAGAAAGAAATAGTAAAGATAAAGCACCCAGGTGACTCTCATGTTGGCCACTGTGAGTGGACAGAATGGACCTGAGCCCCAAGGAAGGGCAGGGCTGGGTCTGTAGCATCAGAGTTGGTTCTGTGGGTGGGATATGGATGGGAAATAGGAAGATGGGGGTGACTTTGATGGCCCTAGTGTTTTCTCTTCCTCTGAGGGGTCACAGGCAGATGCAGGAACCGTCTGATGTTGGATTCTTCGCTGGGAGATCTTCGGGCCCCATTTGTCCCTTGGGTGGAATGTCTGCTCTGCTGGGAAGGGCAGGTAGATGGCAAAGGACTCTGACACCAGGCACAGGGCTCAGCAGGGAGCAGCTGGGAGAATAGCCCAGGGTTCTGCTCTGCCCTGCTGCCTGGGGGGCTCAGCTGGGGCTTGGGAAACAGGATGCTGTGTTCAGGGGTGCTCCAGGCTGGGTGATGGGTGTGTTTCCAAGGTCAGGCACCAAGAGTCCGAAGTTAATCATGAAACATTCCTTGCTATTGTCAAGAAGAGGGGGGCCAGGAGGTTCCCCAAGAGGCTGGAGCAGACTCCCACAGCCTCCCTGAGGCCACCCTCTGGGGGCAGCCATCAGCCATGCAGGGAGCAGTAATGGATGTACCAACATAACATCCAGACATGTGCAAAGGATTTTCCATGGATAGATTAGAGCAGAATCGGGTTGTCCTTGTAGTAGCATTCTGCTTCATTGCATCTATCTTCTGTAGAATAGAAATGGGAAGCCTCTCCAGCAGTCCGTCATTGCCTCCTCCCCTCTCAACTCCTGGGAGGAGCTTGGCTGGAACACTGTCCGTGGTGCTGATGACTCCCAGCTACTCCCCCGGCTTGGGAGCCTTGATCTGGTTCTGTCCACACACTTTCCATTCTCAACAAGGAGTATTATGAACAAGGAAGAGGTGGAGAGGGCTGCAGGGAGTGCGCACTGGCCTCTGTCTCCATCCCTCAGAGCAGGGAGGGTGCTGTGGACATCACTGCAGGAAGTGACTCCACAGTCAGATGACCAAGTCCAGGCTGCCCACCAGCACTTTGTAGTGAAGGATGGTGAAGTAACCGACCCTGGGTCCATGTCCCTGAATATCCTCAGGGCCTGGAGCTGGTTCTCTGGCTCAGGCTGTGGCTCCTGGCCCCACCTAGAGTCTGGGGTCTCAGGGGGGCCCTGGAAGGAGCAGTTCCCAGCGGAAACTAAGAAGCCATTTCTGCTTTGTGGTTGATCTGGCAGTAAATGTTTGTGTCGGGGTGTCGTAATTCCTGTAAAAGAAGAAGAGGCCTCTGAGACCCTGTCACCTTCTTAGAACATATCTGGTGACTTTCAGGTTCTAGGCCCACCTGGGCTGCTCTCTGGGAGCCTGGCTGTGTGGCAGGTGTCTGCCCAGGGCCCCTCCTTCCTCCCACAATGCCCTGTCCCCCTTGCTCTCCTGTTTCCTGAACCTGAAAACACAGCCAGGAGCAGGCTGAGGGCAGATAGATCTGCAGCCCCTATGGGCTTCGGGGACCAAAACAGTCATTGCCCACACTCACCTGGTAGATGGGAACGGCTGTGGTGGGGCTGGGCAGGGAGTCCTAAACAGGAGAGAATGGGTGTTGGTAGTCAGAGAGGGAGGGTCATTTCTCTACAGAAGTGACCAGTTCTGCCTCTGGAGCAGCCTTCTCCAAGCCTGTTGACCCATACCCCAGTCCCCGACCACTGCCCAGGACCCCTGGCTGGTGCTTCCAGTGCCCACCCTGCCCTTGGCTGGACTCCAGGGTTCTCTTTTGGCCAGCTCAGGGGAGCAGGGACAACTCAGGACATGCTGGGGGGTGGTCCTGCCCCTGAAGAGGGTCTACTCCTGGCCAGAACAGGGCTTGCCTTGTCCTGGCTACTCTGGGGGAAGCAAGGTCTGCTCTGTGCTGCTGAATTGGCTGGTTGCTCTGCCTTGAGTCTGCACAGCCTGGACCCCAGTGGAAAGAGTGGTGCAGGGGGTGGGCTTACCGGAGATGTGGAGCTGCAGGCTGGACCATGGCTAGGGACAGAGACAGGAGTTAGCACCAGGGCTGTGAAGAAGCTTGGGGCCACCCTCCAGGAGGGGACAGGTCCTCAGCTCTCAGAGAACAGGGAAGCAGGAGCACCTCCCAGGGACAGACCCACTGGCCATGTTAGGGCCCATGAGGTCAAGGTGCTGACCTATGACCTAGATTCCACAGGTCAGGGTGTATAGCCATTTGAGGTCCCCTGAGCTGAAGCCACAGAGAAAAGGTCAGAGGCCCTGGGGAGTGACTGGCAGGAGTGGACAATGTGGGCAGGACTACGGGGCTCCAGGTCCCACCCACGCTGAAGATATACTCACGGGGGGTTGATGCTGGGCAATAGAGCTCTCTGAGATCACGCCAGCCACTGGCCCTAGGAAAGATCAGGCTTACGTGTGAGGGGTGCAGGGAGAGGTCACAGCTTTGGTGTCAGAGCAGGGGAAAAGCAGGATCCTCATTCCAGGCAGGGGTTAGAGACCTCCTCTCTCCACCAGCACTGTTTAGGAGAGGGAGGGCCCAAGAGATGGGATAAGGAAAGCCTTTGGAGCATGTCCTCGGCCCAGAGGGGAAGACACTCAGGCTGATGGGCATCTAGGAGAAAGTATGCAGAAAAGGAATGGAGGACTCAGGAAAGGAATCAAACATGAGAGTTCGACTGAGTGGAAGGGTCAAGGCTGAAGCTGCATGTGCAGGGCTCTTGGGGAGCGCCGGGTATGTGGATCCCTAAATGTGGTGTCCCTGCTGTGGCCAGACCCTTGCCCCCTCAGGCCAGGAGATGCTGAAATGTGATAGTGGACCATCTTTTATCTCCATCTGCCTGGACAAGAGGCATAAAGGACATCCCAGGACCTCCCCCTGGCCAAGCCCAGGTTCTCTGGTCTCATACATCAGGTACTGTGGTTCCTGCATCTGCCATTGGGGGGATGACCCCACCTGACCTGTCAGGCTCTTCCAGTCTCCATTGTGTGACCTTGACCAGGACCACCCTCACATCCTGAGACTGCAACTCTCCCTCACAGGGTGAGTGGACTTAAATAAACCACAGGAGGTGCCGTTCACTGAGCACTTAGTCCTGTCAGCACCACTGTAGGTTTGCCACATTAACCAGGAAAACCCTGAAGGGCTGTTCCTAATTGTCCCTAATTTATAACTGAGGGAACTGTGAAGGAAGCACCCCGATCAGCAGCTGGTGAGGAAGGAGCCAGATGGAATGAGAGGGAAAATCCAGGGGGCTATTGGGCAGCCCGGAGGAGCCAGTCCAGAACCCTAGGTCAGGATGAGGTCCCCTCCTGGCCTGGGTCAGCTTGGGACAGAATCTGCGTGTGGGAAATGCCATCGTACCTTCCAGTCCTTGTGCGGAGCAGGAGACACCCCAGGGCGGCTGCCAGTGCCAGTCCGACCAGGACCCCGACTGCAATGCCAACGATGGACCCCACAGGGAGACCTGTGTTGCTTCTTTCATCTGAAATAAGAAGAAAAAGGGACGGGTATGAGTCTCAAGTCAAATATGGGGAAGCCAGGAGGGGCCGTGGGGTAAGGGCCTGGTTAGTGTGGAAGGAAATGCATTGACGTAGGGTTTGTGTGTGTTTTGTCACCACAGTGTCCCCACCCCCTCGACCGCTGCATCATTTCTGTTCCTCACAGTGAAACTCTGGACTTGCTTTAATCCTCCCATTGTGCCCCAGCCCCAGGGGCAGTGCCAGCATCTGTTCATTTTCCTCTCACACTATGCCTCTTCCCTTCTGTGTTCCTTTCCATCACTATGCATGGTCTTAGGCGGAGGCCCCTACCTCACTCAATACTGATTAAAAGAGAATAACATTAGCTGTCTGCCTTTGGGCTTGGCTCTGGGACAGGCATGTGGAAATACTTTACGTTTATTTCATCTGCTGCTTCCCTGCCCATGTGGGGCCTGGGGGTCACCCCCACTGTGCAAAATAAGCACCTGAGTGTGTTAAGGGGTTCAATAAATCAATGAAGGTCACAGAGCTGGAACGTGATAAGGCCACAGTTAATCTCAATTCCACATGCCATTACAGCTAGTAACAAAAATGTTAGTAACAGAAGAACAATAGCTGCTAAGTTTGATTGAGCCCCAAACCTGTGTATGATGCTGTCTCTGGATTCCATCTCATGAAAACATTATCAACCCTCACAACAGCCCTAAGATCCAGGTACTCTTTGCAGTTTACAGTTGAGGAGACTGAGATTCACGAGGTTGAGCATCTTGCCCGAGATCCAAAAGCTGGTACATATCAGAACCAAGATGCTAACAAGATTCGTCTAATTCCTGGGAATTTTATCCAAATTTCCTTAGAGGTTCTGAAGCTTGCTTCCACCTCCTCCAGGCCTGCATCCATTTTACACCCCTGCCAGTAAAATGTACAGGGAGGAAGGGGGAGAGGTTGAGGGTCACTCACAGCTCACATCCAGCCTGATGGGGTCACTTTTGCTGGAATTGCTTTGGTTGGAGACCTCACACTGGTAATTCCCGGCATCCTCTCTCCTGACAGGGTCTATGGTGAGGGTGCTATTGTCTTGGGACAGCTTCATCCTCTCTGTGAGCTTTAGACTCTGGCCATTGAAGAACCAGTGGATGGAGATCCCAGCGTTTTTTGTGGAGCAGGTCAGGACCATGGAGTCCCTATCTTCTGTGACTGTGGTGTTGCTGGCATGGAGAGAGGGCCAGGCCACTGGCTCTGTGAAGAAACACAGGTGATGGAATGAGAATGGGCCTGGGGCCTTGGGTCACACTCCTTCCTCTGAGATGCCAGCCACTCCAGCGAGCTCTGTAAAGGTGCCCCAGAGGATGGCCCTGCCGTCTGAAGAAGGATGAGTGTCTTTGTTCAGGTGACGATCTGTAAGGAGAGGCCCTTACCTCCCCCTCTGACCCTCAGTCATGTGTCTGCTCTGCCTGGACATCACTGTAGTATCAGCACCAGGAATGTCTTCTAAGCCTACATGTCCAGCAGCAACCTCATTATCATGAGGAATTTTTTCCCATGGATTTCTGTGTGATTTTCTTGAATTTTTGTGACTTTAAAAGATCAGGCCTCATGCCTTATATACCTTTCCTTGTATATTGGAGGAGGAAGACTCGCAGCCTCTCTATCTCTGTGTCCAAGGCAGCTTCATGTAAGGTAGGGAAGGCATTTACACTGTTATAATTTACTAGGGAATGAGAGCCGCCTGCCCCGTCTTCATTACCTTAAGAATCAGAGTTTTCAAACTACAGGATTTCTCACTCTGAAGAAGACTTTTACTTCCAGATCTGTGGCTTGACTCTCCTGCTTAAAAACTTCTGTAGAGAAGTGGTTACTGTATACAGAATACTGGCACCCTTACAAATAGAATGAAACCACTGAACATAACAAAGGCCTTACATGAAACGCCCAGAGCCAACATCACACACCATGATGAAACACTGAAAGCCTTTCTTCTAAGATCAGGTAGAAGATAAACATCCCACTTTCACCACCCGTATTCAACACAGTACAGAAGTTCAAGCCAAAATAATAAGGAGGAAGAAACACAGAATACAATCAAATTGGAAAGGAATAAGTACAATTATGTCTGTTTGCAGACGACATGAAATTATATGTATAAATCCTTAAAGATTCCACTAAAAACTATTGAACTAAAAACAATTTCAACTAATTTGAGGGTACAAAATCAACACAGAAAAATCACTCTGTTGCTATTCACTAAGAATGAAAGTACCCAAAAAGAAATTAAGAAAACAATTCCATTTGCAATCACATTAAAAAGAACAAAATACTTAGGAAAAAAAGAATACTTAGGAATTAACTTAAGTAATGAGTCAATAGACTGTAAATGGAAATCTATAAAACACTGCTGTAATAAATTACAGAGGACACAAATAAATGGAAACACATCCCATGTTCATGGATGATGAGGCTTCATATTGTTAAGATGACAATGCCACTCAAAGAGATTGACAGATTCAATGTAATCTCTATCAATTTTTTTTAAGGTTTTTATTTTTAAGTACTCTTTACACCTAAGGTGGGGCTCAAACCTACAACCCTGAGATCAAGAGTCACATGCTCCACCAAGTGAGCCAGAGAGGTGCTTCCCTATCAAATTCTGGAGGAAATATTTTGCAGAAATAGGAATTTCCAAAAATTTACACGGAATCTCAGGGGCCTCAAATAGCCAAACTTATTTAGAAAAAGAACAAAGTTGGAGGACTCCTACTTCCTGGCTGCAAAACTACAGTAACCAAAATAATGGGGGTCTGGTACAAAGACAGACATAGAGACCAATGGAATAGACTAGGCATCCCGGAAACAAACCCTGTCATATGTGGTCCAATGACTTTCAAGAAGGTTGTCATGACTATTCAATGGAGAAAAAAATCTATTCAACAAATGGTGTTGGGAACACTGGATATCCATGCAAATGAATGAAGTGGGACCTGACCTTACACCATGTACAAAAATTAACTTAAAATAGATCAAACATCAAAAGAACAGAAACTGTAAAAGTCATAGAAGAAAATGTAGAACAAAAATTATTGAAAGTGGATTTCCCAATAATTTCTTTGCTATGACACCCAAAGTGAAGACAATTAAAGGCAAAAAAAGATGAACTGGATTGCATCAAAATGGAAAACTTCTGTGCATGAAAAGACACAATCTCGACAGTGGTAGCACTGGCTATGGAACGAACAGGATATAGGGATGAAATGTACAGCATAGGAAATACAGTCAATGGTATTTTAATGGGGCTGCATGGGGTCAGATGGGAGTTCTATTGGGTTGAGTAGAGCGTAATATATAGAGTTGTCCAATCGCTATCTTGTACACCTGAAAATAATGTCACATTGTGTGTCAACTAAAGTTCACTAAAAAAAAAAAAGTGAGGGCAACCCACAGATTGGAAGGAAACATTTGCAAATCATATCTGCAAATCATTACTATCCAGAATATATAAAGCACTTCTGCAATTCAATAACAAAAAGCAACTTGACCCTGAACACCCTTCTTTCTTCAGTATTTGCAAAACTCCCTTCTATGCATGGGGCTTTCTGAGGCTGAGAACAGCCCCCCCCCCCCCCCCGCATATTCCAAGCCGGACCCAAGGTATGCCATGATAAATCAGAGAGCAAGGGGAGGAAGCCTCTGCAGACATGTAGGGGGAGAGTTCAGGGACAGATTAGATTTGCTTGTGGGAAATAACTTCTTCTAGGCTCTTTTCTGAAAGCCAGACAGACCTTCACCACAGAGATCCATGCAGATGCTCCAGGGATCCACTTATCAGAGACTGTGATAGTCTTGACTGTGGTCTTATTGAGGCAAGTGCCAGAGTTATAGGCGAGGGGGGTATAGGATCCACCATCATTGGCAGTGATGTTGGGGATAAAGAGCTCCTGTGTGAGTGACTGGGGCCTCCCACTGATAAACCAAGAATACTGTGCGGGTTAGAGGCTGTGTGGCAGGAGAGACTGAGGTTGGCCCCTGGATGGTAATAGGAGTCTGAGGGGGAAATGGTGGGGGCGTCCGGGCCATCTGGAGCAAACAGAATAAAGCCACAGGTGATGCAATCTGAGGGAAGGGGAAGCTCCTGGTCTGTATTAGGGCCACAGTGTCCCTCTGAGCTGGCTCGCAACCTCATTTTAAGAAGTCCCAACAATGAGTCCCCTGTGTTCACTGAGCCTGGGTCTGAGATATTCACCTGTTTCCCCTCAGAGGCTGGTGACCCTCTCAGGGAGAAGCAGCCTGTCCCCTCCTAGTCTTGGCTTAGGCTGGGGCTGCCCAGGTTTGCCTGGGACAAGAAGCCATGGCCAGCCTGGGGGTCCAGCTGAGATTCATGGACTCGGACCCCAGAAGGATGGATGTGGCCTGGCCCCTGGCATGTAGATTTGGGCTGGCAGCACGGGCAAGGTAGGAAGGGAAGTTACTCACAGAGAACATTCAGGATGAATGGGTCACCTCAACCGGCACTCACTGGGTTCCGAGTTTCACACTCCTAGGGTCCTGTGTCATTCCTTGTGACACCGTGTATAGTGAGAATCCTGTGGGGGGAGGCTCTCATTGTTTACTGACCACAGGTAGCTTATGTCTGAGTCCGAGGTCCACAGGTTAGTACAACAGAATCCACATTCTCCACGGGGTCGGAGTTGTTGCTTGTGATGTTGGGTTTGGGTAACTCCGCTGTGCAGACAACAGAGAACACGTTGCCCTGGGTGGTACCTGTGATTCCTCCACAAGCATCTTGAATCAGAGTTGGCATCTGTCACCTCTCAGCCAACCTGAGGCCTTCAAAGACTAGGCAGGTGTGTGTAGCTCAGGACAAATGCATGAGCATCTGAGCACTAGGAGAAAGTAAAGCCCCTGCTCTGTGTGCTGACAGCAAGGCTGTCTCCAGAGTCAATTACAGAGCAGCATTTCATCCTGGAAGACAGAGGACAGAGTCAGAGACAGCCCCGGACCTCTCCTGGCTCTACACTGACCTGCCAGCCCAGTCTGGGGATGGGGGTCTGAGCAGAAATGACACCCGGGGACAGCAGGAACAAGCCCGGAGGTCAGTCCAGTACTCAGGTCCCAGGGCCTGGACGGCAGCTCTGCCCAGCTGTTTGACAATGAGTGACATGAGGCAGGGACCCCATCCATGGCAGAGGTGAGTCCAGTGACCAAGCAGAGAGCGAGGGGATGAGCAGGAAGCAGGGGTGGTGAGGGAATGAATGATGCATCATCTCTTCAGAGAGGCGTCCTGGGTGCAGGATCCTAGCAGATCTGGCCACCAGGCTCCTTGCCCTCCAGCGGGAGAGACACCCGCACCGTTCACTCCTTCCCTCCTAACAAAAGCAACTGAGTTGCTCCCAGTCAGCTCTGCTCAGGAGCTCTAACCCCATCCTGGCACAGACTCCCCAGGGTCACTAGAATCAGCAGCCCCAACACAGGGGTCTGGGCAGGGGCTTTCTGGGCTGAGCTCTGGTGGGGATCCCAGAGGCCCCTCAGGACTTGTCCTGCGTGGGGCGTGCAGAGTTCTAGATCCCTGAATCTGGATTCTGGGAAAGGAATTCTAGTCTAATTAAGTTGTCTCCACTGTGTGTGTCCTGTACTAAATGCTCGAACCCCCCACAGGACATAATGCGGAAGGGAATGGAGGCCCAGTTCAGGCTTGTGAATCCTGTTGTGTGAAGTAGAATTCACCCCACCCAACACCAGAGGTGAGAGAGGAATTACTCACGGAATACGCGCAGCTGTCCTGTTCCTTGGTCAACTTGAACATTTCTCTTTATGATTTGTATGGTGTAGTATCCTGTGTCGTTCAGGGTGATGTTCTGGAACAGCAGGGATCCATTGGGGTATACTGTCTCTCTGCCGCTGTGTGCAGGCCCTGGGGTAGTTACTTGTGCGTCTACTGCATATAATACAATTTGATGTCTGGGCACTACAGTTTCCCCTTTGACCCAGTTATAGCCTATAGCATCCCCAGGCGGATTGTTGACTCGCAGAAGAACATCCTTCCCTTCAGCAACACTGGGC
>NC_058418.1:11327409-11374666 GCF_002201575.2 Neomonachus schauinslandi | reverse complement strand
CTGAGCGGCCTCTGGGGGCAGGAGCGCTGGGCGGGGTCACGTGGGCCAGGGGCGGGGTCTCTGCCAGGGCCCCTCCCCTCCTGACTCCGTTGTCCTCTTCTTCCCCTTCATTTCTGTCTACATTGCGGTTCCCTGGGAACAGCTGTGGCCTCTCCGTCTTCAGCTGTGGTTTCCCACCATATGCGAGAGCGCGCACACGCCCTTCTTTGGACAAACACAAGCCTGTGGCGTTGGGGTCCGGTGACCCCCACAGTTCGGGGTCAAGGTGCAGGGTCAGCACCCCCACAGCCCTCTCTCCTCCCCGTGTGGCTTTCCCTTCAGAGCAGGAGCCTGGGGGCTGCCTCAGGAACCCTTGTCACAAGGATGTCACCCCCACTGTGCGGTGGAATCACCTGTGGAACTTTATCAAGACTGTGGATGCCCAGGTGACACCTAGAAATGCTGCTTCAGCAGATGCCCAGCCAGGCTGAGACCCTATGATGTGGGGGTGGGGCCGCCTCTCCCTCTCCTGTGCCCTCCTGTGCAGATTCTGACTCAGCAGGTATGGTGTGGACCCCAGAGTCTGCCTCTAACAAGCTCCCAGGTGATGCTGATCGTCCTGGCCCGGGGAGCACACTCTGAATAGCAAGGCTGAGGGGGACCCAGTTCCCTTAGAGGATGGCCCTTCTCCCTACTCCAAGTTGGTCTCTGCTGTGTCCTGGCCTTGAGTCTGTGGGCACCACACACAGAGCCCCAGGGTCCCCAAATCCAGGGGATTATTTCCGTTTGTAACAGAGAAGCCCAACTGGGCTCCTGTCTCCCCGGGATTCTTACAAGTCTCGGGAGTTTGGATTGACTCCTGGCAGCAAGATCCCAGAGATGACCTTGGGGGTGAGAAAAGGGCAGGCCGGGTGATGACTGGTGAGGGACCTACGGTCCATCCCTGGGTGTCCCCAGCCCGGCCTCTGCTTCCAGGGACAGAGACCCAGGACCAGGTGTCTCAGGAGCTCAGTTCCCAGGTGGGAAGGAGGTTTCCTGTGTCCTGGGAAGAGAGAAGGTGGTGGGAGTTCCGGTGGCTAAGGCTTCCAGGAAGGTTTTGAGGAGACCCTCCCTTGGGGTCTGTTGGCTGAACTGTGGCCCAGAGACTGTCCATGTGTCCCTGAGGGTCCTGGGCAGCCTGTGTCCTCTGCCTGGGGGACTTTCCTGTGGTCACTCTGCCTCCCCCATGGGTGGTACCAGGTAATGAGCGGGGGCTGCACAGGGACCCCTGATAGATCAGGGTGCTCCTAGGGCTCTAGAAGGAGAGGACAGGACAGAACAGGCACGTGGGAGGGACCCAGAAGGGTCTGTTGCAGAAAGGGATGGAGAACAGTCTCTTCCTCCACCTTCTCAGCTAAAGCCAGCTTCAGGGTTTAATGTCCTGTGTGTTGTCTGCATGTCCCTATGTCATCCCCTGGAGGCAATGTTGGGGGCCACATCAGGGATACTGATCAGGCTCCAAAGGATGTGTGGTCCTGAGCCCTGGGCAGAGGTGAGGGACTGGTCAGCTGGGTCCTGGTCCCTGCGGGTCCTAGACTGCCTGACTCCATCTCAGGGCAGAGTGAGCCCAGGCAGAGTACAGGCACTGTCCAGAAGATTCCTACTCCTGTGTCAGGAGAATTGTCCACCCAGAGGGATGGTGCTCCCTCCACAGGAGCTCTCTGTCCTTAAGATTTCAAGGAATGACCTTGTAGGGGTCCCTTGAGACTTTGGGGAAAAGGCACCGGCCTGAGAGGCTGGACACCACAATGCCCTGTCTCCCCATCACTACAGGGAGGGGAGGCGGGAATGCATCCAAATCATCTGTGTCCCTGTCTCTGCTCTGCTCTAGGTCTCCCCATAGGAACGAGGAGCTGGAGGCGGCTCCATCCGGAGACTCAGATGAGGGATCCCAGGGCTGCCTCTGTGAAAGGGGAGGAGACCCTTAGTGCCGGGGAAACACAGGCATATCCTGGGTTCTTCTGTCCTGCCTGCCCAGGACTTTCCCCCTTGTTCCCCAGGACTCCTTGGGCTGCTGAGAAACCTTCAGGGAGACACAGCAGGTGTCCCCACAGACCAGGGGCCCTCAGGATGAGGACTTGCCTCTGGACGTGTTTGGAGGTCAGTGTAGGGCTCTGAACTCCCCTGGTAGTAACTGCACCTGGGGTGGTGATCCAGAGTTTGTGGCAGGTCAGATCTCTGAGAGAAGAGGAAGGACACAGGCTGCCCACCCAGGCCCTCTGGGGAGAGAAGTCAGTCACAGACAGAGATGGGAGGGGGTGTCCATGTCCTGGGAATGAATGAGGGTCTGACCTCTAACTGTAGGAGGCCCCTGTTGTCCCTCCTGAATCTAGGAGGTGGAAAGGCCCGACAGCCTTACAGGGACAGCCTCAGGCACGTGCTGGCCCCCTCCCATGCTGATGACAGCACCCTTAGAGGACGACCCTTCTCCCTACTCCTCTGCTGTGTCCTGGCTTTGAGTCTGTTGGCACCACACACAGAGCCCCAGGGTCCCCAAATCCAGGGGACCCCTGGTATCACATGGGGGTGACATTGTGTGGTTTCTCTCATGCCTTCGAGGAGTATTTACTGGGCATTTGTGACTTGTCAGGCCCTGGGATGGGTTGTGGGAACTCCACAGAGAACAGGACAGATGTGGGCCCTGGACTCATGGGCTTTCCCTTGGAACAGGGCCACCGGCAGTCAGGAAATCATGGCACTGAGGAGTCATTTAGAATCAAGAGAAGGACCAGGAAGGGAAAGTGTCTGGTGCATCTGGACCATGTCAGGGGGTCTTAGCTGATGGGGGGGGGGGTCACATGGAGCACTCCTGAGAACGTGACCTTTTGGCTGAGGCTGGAAGTGTGTGTGAGTGGACCTTTGCCCCTTGAAGGACAGAGATTATGGAGGGATGACCTGCCCACAGAGGTACCAGTCTCAGCGGGCAGATGCCTGGCTGGCCAGAGGGGCTGACGGAGTCCAGTGTGGGGAGCCTGGAGAGCCAGGAGGACTGTGACTGAGTGAGGCTGGGGACGGTCAGACCCTGCTGGGCTGTGGGAGCACTGAGGAAGGCTCCAGGCTGCGGAGCAACTCGGCCACCTTTGGTTGACTAGAAGGGAAATGTGGAAGAAAAAGTCCTGCTATGCAGTTTTGTATTTTTAAAACTTTGTACTTTAAGTAATATTTCATATATGTATATATAATTTTTTTTAAAGATTTTATTTATTTATTTGAGACAGAGAGAATGAGAGAGAGAGAGAGAGCACATGAGAGGGGGGAGGGTCAGAGGGAGAAGCAGGCTCCCTGCCGAGCAGGGAGCCCGATGCGGGACTCGATCCAGGGACTCCAGGATCATGACCTGAGCCGAAGGCAGTCGCTTAACCAACTGAGCCACCCAGGCGCCCCTGTATATATAATTTTTAACAACTTTTTTGAGTTATACATGACATATAAGAAACTCAACAGGAGTGCCTGTGTGGCTCAGTTGGTAAGAGTCTCCCTTTGGTTCAGATCATGATCTAATGGTCCTGGGATGGAGCCCTGTGGTGGGCCCTTGCTCAGCACGTAGTCTGCTTCTCCCTCTCCCTCTGCCCTCCTTGTGTTCTCTCTCTCTCTCTAAAAATAAGTAAATAAAGCTTTAAAAAATACTATTGGGAATTATTGTTAATTTTGTTAAGTTTGATAATGGTATTGCACATATGTAGAAGAATATCATTCTTAGGAGAGGCAGCCAAAGTACTTAAGGATATCGTATCTTGATGTGTGCAACTTACTTTGAAATGGTTAAAAAAAAGAATCAGGAAAAAAGGGGAATAAAAGGAAAAAAAGAAATAGTTCAGAAAAAAAAGTAAATGTGGTAAAATGTCACACTTTGAAACTAAGGAGGGGATACAGGTATTCTTTGTATTATTTTCCCAACTTTTCTGGATGTTCGAAGATCACCATAATAGAAAGTTGAAAACAGGGAGATGTGTAAGAACGTGACTTGTTGCAGCAGAGGTCATGGAAGGTGGCATCAGGACAAAGATCTGAAGGATGGCAAGGAGCCAGGCATACAAAGACTGGAGACCACAGGCAGAGAGAACAGTAAGTGCAAAGGCCCTAAGGTAGGAAATAGTGAAGCATATTTAAGAAGCATAATGAAAGCTAGTCTGACTAGGACATATTCAACAAGGAGGAGAATGGTAGGAAATGAAGTTGGATGGGTTGGTAGAGTCTGGAGCATGTAGGACCCTGTAAGGACTTTAGCCTTTGTTCTCCAACTTATTCACTGGAGGAAATAAAGCCTGACCTTGGCATGATATGTATTTTTAAAGGATCTTTCTGGATTCTGTGTGCAGAAGAGATACACCGCAGAGAGGCTAAGGGGACCAGTAAGGAGATTGTTGCAATTTAATCCAGGTGAGAGACACAGGTGTCTTGGACCAGAGTGGCATTGACGGAGGTGGTGACAAGTGGTCTGATTCTGGGTATATGTTGAAGATGGAGTCAAACAGGATTTTCTGGAAGATTATATGTAAAATGCAAGAGAGATAGAAGAGTAGGGATGACTCCAAGGCTGTTGGCCTGAGTAGCTGGAGGAAGAAGTTGCCATTTATCTTGAAATGAAGAAGACTGCAAGAGGAACAGGCTTGGGGTGGAGGTTGGGGGAGACGAGGAGGGATATTAGGAGCTTAGCTTTGGGTATGTTAAATTTGAGCTTATTGGACATCCAAATACTGATGATAAATAGATATTTGGATATTTGAGGTTGGAGAGGTCCTGGATGGAAATAGAAATGTGGAAATAATCAGCATGTAGGTAGTATTGTATTTAAAGCCTTAAGATGGGATGGCAGCATGAAGTGCAGGTGGGGGTGGGTAGTAAAGAAGAGAGGGCTGAGAACTGAGCCTCAGGGCACTCCAGGGTCTAGACAGTGAGAAGATGATAAACATGACAAAACAGTGGAAACTTCGGGGAGCAACTGGAGAGGCAGGAGGAAAGCCAGATGTGCTAGCAGGTAACACGTGCAGGTGTAATTCAGGTAAGATGAACGCTGAGAATCAGACATTAGCTTTAGCAACATGGAGGCTACCTTTCAAGGAGTTCTGCCAAAAAGGGGTGGAAGGCTTAGGAAGGAATGGAATGAAGACAGGATCTTTTTTTTTTTTTTAAATAGGATGAGAGAATTGGTAGCATGTTTGCATTCTGATGGGAATGAGTCAGTAGAAGGGAACAGTGAGCTCCAGCTGACAACATCCCAGTCTGAGTAGCAGGAATCCAAGAAGAATGACCTCTAATGACCCACCCATGTGGGCATCCCCTCCCCACCCTTGGATGCAGGAGATACAGCCCCTTCCTCATCCTCTTCAGGAGCTAGGGCATTATAGACTTTGGTCATGTCTGTGCTCCTGACTAATGCACACCAAATTAAATGGAGTCTGACCCAGAGTCATATTGAGAATGAGCCAAAAACACTATCACATTAGGCAGGAAAGTACTACATGGACAGAATCTGTGACAACTGTGATTTCTTTTTTTTTTTTTTCTTTTAAAGATTTTATTTATTTATTTGACAGAGAGAGACACAGTGAGAGAGGGAACACAAGCAGGGGGAGTGGGAAAGAGAGAAGCAGGCTTCCCACCGAGCAGGGAGCCCGATGCGGGGCTCGATCCCAGGACCCTGAGATCATGACCCGAGCTGAAGGCAGCGGCTTAACCAACTGAGCCACCCAGGCGCCCCGACAACTGTGATTCCTGAGTAGTCACCCCATCTGGTGTAAACTGGCCTCCAGATTGGTGATAAGAAGGGAAGCTGGAACCCCTGAGCGTGAGGGGAAGCCATCAGATGGATGGGAGCCTGTGTCCATTCCAGCTGCCTCCATCTTGGCAGTGTGGGTGTCCTGCTGGTGAAGCTGGCGTCCTTTGGCACAGAGCTAAACACACACCTGGCTTAGGAGTCGGAGGAGCTGAAAGAAGGTGCACGGCAAGGTGAGCCAGCAGAAGAGCAACAACTGGGGAGAACCGAACAAGCGGCCGCCTAGATCTTCGAAGTAAAAATGCAAGATGGCTGCTATTTCTGGCAAAAATGTCTTCTGTGGCCCAGCCTCACGGAAACCTCCGGGGAAGGGAATTTTGGGAGTTGTAGTTCAGCCCTGCCAAGTCGACCTGTTACACAGTCACCTCAGCTTTCACAGGCCTGAGCACCCTGCCCTGGCTGTGCGTTCTTGGGACCAGTAATTCCACGAGGGCAGGGGTGAATGGCATTCATATTTGGGGCTTAGCACAGGGGAGGGGCCCAGGGAATAATCAGTGAATTAATCAGCAGTTCTTGAAGAGACACGGAGTCCTAGGTTCTCCATTTAAATCAGAAACCTATCAGGGCACCTGGGTGGCTCAGTCGTTAAGCGTCTGCCTTCAGCTCAGGTCATGATCCCAAGGTCCTGGGATCGAGCCCCGCATTAGGCTCCCTGCTCTGGCCTGCTTCTCCCTCTCCCCCTCCCCCTCCCCCTGCTTGTGTTCCTTCTCTCGCTGTGTCTCTCTCTGTCAAATAAATAAAAAAGAAACCTATCTAACAGTATCATAGACTTTTATTACCTCCATGTGTGTGGGAAAATATGGACCCCTCCATGGCCTGAAGGGGATCAGGATATGAGACCCCCAAAACTGCTACTTTGGCATAAAGGTTATTTTGAGCTGAGGCCAACTGCAAATCAGCAGGTGTAGGAAGAGTTATCCATCCTCCCCTTATCTGCCTTAAAAGCAGGGCACAAGTTTCCCCTGCGAAGGTGTGTCCCCATGCTGTACCAGAAAGAGAAGAGCAACCTGCATTCCACCTGAGACAGGGAGTCAGCAATGAGATAAGTCTGCATAAACAGACCTCCCTACAATAACCCTATTGTCCATTCTTTCCCCCATTTATTTGTTGGTTGCTTCTTCAAGATTTATCATACCCTAAAGCCAAAACCTCCTTTCCTTTGTTAAAATAGTATAGAAGCCCCTGAGTCTAACTGCTTCAAATTTCACTTCTTTTCTGCCAACTCCTGTGCACATAAATACAACTGACTCTTGAACTGTGAAGATCTATTATATGTGGATTTTTTCAATAAATGCAGTACAGTGCTGCAAATGTATTTTCTCTTCCTTATGATTTTCTTAATATCATTTTCTTTTCGGGGCACCAGGGTGGCTCAGTTGCTTAAGCAGCTGACTCTTGATTTTGGCTCAGGTCATGATCTGAGGGTCGAAGGATCGAGCCCCACATCGGGCTCACACTCAGTGAGGAGTCTGCTTGTCCCTCTCAATTAGCGTTGGCTGTTTTAAGTAACAACTCTCCTGATAATGAACGGCGAGTCATCAGAGGTCATGGTTATTGTTAGGATAGTTGAAGGAACACTAAGTGGGAGCACCCACCAAAGCCTCACTAGGACCCTTTGAGGAGAGTGGCTCTGTCCTGGAATTACAGTGTTGAAACTGAGGCTCATCTGGTCATAAAGGCCAGGGAATGATGGATTGGGATCCAGGCTGTGAGCTCAGCCACTTTCTGCAGTGCAGCTCAGGGCCATGGGGTGCATTCCCTCATTCACATTCAGACATTCTACCCATTTCTGTATTGTAAATATTCGGGAATATTTACAATCCAGACCCATGTGGCATGATACAGATGCACACAGAGTATATAAGAATATGGAAACCCAGACAAGGGGCAACCAGTCAAGGGTTAATCCAGTCTGTAAACATCTGAGTTGGCTTCCTGGAGGAGGTGACACTGGAACTGAGTCTAGAAAGGGATAGATGATGTTGGCAGAAAGAATTCCATGGAGAAAGACCTGGAGGGGAGAGAATACTTGATTCCTTGGAAGATAGATAAGAATAGGTAAATATGGAAATGCATAAGGAAGAAGGGAGTTCACAGAAAAGGAAGTGCAAATGACTCCTGATGCTTAGCCCTTTGATTAGAGACTAGAACTTAATTATTCCAACCACTAAAAAGAAAGGAGAATTATGTAATGTGATCAAGGTGCTAAATATCACTACAATGGCAATCATATTATAATATTTAAATGAATCAAGTTAATAATATGTTGTACACCTTAAATTTATACGAGTTATAGGTCAAATATAGTCAATAAAAGGCGGGGGGGGGGACAAAGAAAAACAAAGTCTCCTCTCAACCCAGAAAACCTCTCCACAGGTGGAAGAGAAAAAAAAAAATAAGAGTTTTATTTTTTAATAAGCATTAAACCAGAATGTGATGTGCATCACAGGTGACCCACTAAGAAATTGCACAGAGAGAAAGCTCACCCCCTTACATAGCCAGGCAGATACAACTTATTACATACATCTTCTCAGTCTGAACACTAACTAGTCCTCAAGCTAGAGGACTTGACAGCCCCATTTGTCACACATAGTTCATCCTAAATTAGCCTGGTTATTGGGGGGTGACCATCTGTGTTAGTTAATTGGTTTTATCCAAAGGAAAAATAAACTTTTCCTATCTTTTTTTTAAAGACTTTATTTATTTATTTGCGAGAGAGCATGAGCAGGGGTAGGGGCAGAGGGAGAGGGAGAAGCAGACTCCCCACTGAGCAGGGAGCTGATGTGGGGCTCAATCCCAGGATCCTGAGATCATGACCTGAGCCAAAGTCACTTAACCAACTGAGCCACCCAGGTGCCCCTAAACTTCTCATATCTTTATGACTGGAGGTAGTTCTGCAAAGTTGGAATGAGGTGCCCCCACCTAAACTAGGCTCTTACCCTTCCCCAGAAACTGGGAGATAATCTGGGGGCGCTATCTTTCTTGCTGATTCTGTTTCAAAGACATGGGTCCCATGTCCTTGAAAAAAACATCCCTGAGTTGTAAAGGGCAAAGAAGCCTATTTAGATGTTTTCAAGATTTACATACATCTCGAAGGGACAGAGAAAGTATTTACTTACAACTACACATTTCCTAAAGAAAATACTTCTGAAAGAAAGCAGCGGGCGGCGGGGGGGGGTCTCTTTTCCTTTTTGCACCAGGGAAAACTAATTTTTCTTTCTCTATTTGTATTTACCCTTTCAGGGGTGACTGCAGGGAGGAAGTGGTGTGTCCTGTCAAATGCTACAAAACAGTAGCCTGAGGAGCGCCTGGCAGGATGTGGTGACCTTGGTAAAAGCAACTCTGGTGGAAGGGGAAGATGGAGAGACGGACAGGTGAGTGGAAGGAAGAAATGTATCCAGAGAATGGAAGATGCTTGTCTGAGAAGACAACAGGCAAGATAAGGAATGCAAGACCAACAAAGTGATTTTTTTTTCAATGAGTGGCTTCAGAGGATGTGTAAGATGGGGACACAGCCAATGCAGATGGGGGAGTAGAAGGCTGGCAGGATACAGGCTGCGTCAGCCACCGTTACCCCAAGAAGCACCATCTTGGGGGAATCTCTTGGAGGAATGGCCATTTTTGGTTCTATAAAGTTCAAGTCTACAGAAAAAATAACAGTGAAGATTTAGGTTCAGGGTCAGGGTTCAGCCAGGTCAGGGTCAGGAATTGGTTATGAGAAGATATTCATGGTCAGAATGTGGGTTTGGATGGGATGAGAGCTTGTGATTCTGGGGTCAGATTAGAGGTCAATGTCCAGAACACAGAGACCAATCTTCAGACACTATAAACCTGAACTTCACTCCATGTCTTCCTACTGTCTATTTCTCCTTCTCCATTCTGTAAGTTTCTTTTGCTCCTATATTTCATTTTTCTTTCTCCCTCTTCCTCTCTTTCCACCTCTCTCTTCTCCTTAAGCATGAGGAAGACAAGAAAGGGGTAAAGAAAAATTGTCTCCCTCACTCTTATTTTTGCAACTCATGCCCGCAGAATTTAAACAGCTTTAAAAGTTGGTTCTTTGTTGATTGACTTTAGACCCAACACGAATAATTTAGAAATCAAATGAGCATAATTTGGCTCAGGTCTCTTCAAATAAGTAAAATCTAAATTCCAATTCCTTTGTCTTCTGGAGTAGCCCACAGTTGATTTTTTTTTTTTCTTTTTGCAATGGATCAGTTACTTGTATTCGAGTTTTAAAATCTTGTGACTGGTTTCATAAATATAATGGGGCAAAAACCTTACTTCCTGTAAGGAAATCAGGCTTGACTAATCCTCATGCTGGCACAAAAAGAAGGAGAATTGCATGTTTGTAAGTGCAGATACATTTGAATATCAAAATAGTAGGGACAGTAAGTGATAGGTCATAGAGGAAATAGTCATAACTTATAAAAAGGCCAAACCATTAAAAACACAAAAGAATTATGCTAGAAATTAACCCTAGCCTTTTCCCACCAAAGTCTTCCAGTTGGAAATATCAAAATCTAAAATGACTCCTGGGTGATTATAGTTAGAAATTAATGAGAGTAAGAGCGTCTGTTTCAAACCCAGAACACTTTTTATGGAGTATTTTACAATCTCCAATAGGAGAATCACAGTGCAGAACTCCAGGTTTTGGAGAAAATCCATGTCTCCCTATGCAGATACCGACTTGGAAAGGGACTCCTGGCTTGTCACTGGGCCCGGGAGGAATCTGGATGCCAGGTGCCCTGGACTAAATGTGTGTGTCCCATCCCACAATATGTATGTTGTAGTTATTTATTTATTTATTTATTGAGTGCGTGAGTGACTGGGGGGAGAGGCAGAGGGAGAAGGAGAGAGAGAGAGAGAGAGAGAGAATCTCAAGCAGGCTCCATGCTCAGTGTGGAGCTTGACATGGGGCTCAATCTCACAACCCTGGGATCATGCCCTAAGGTGAAATCAAGGTCAGATGCCTAACCAACTGAGCAACCCATGCACTCCAAGGTGGTAACATTCTAATGAAAATCTCAGGCCTAAGAACCAGGGAGCCAGTGGTATAAATCCCAGTCCAAATCCGAAGGCCAGAGAATGGGAGGGCTGATATCCGAGGGCAGGAGAAGACAGATGTCCGATCTCAAGCAGAGAGCAAATCCCTGCTTCCTCCACCTTTTTGTTCTATTTAGGACCTCAGTGGATTGGAAGAGGCCCACTTGACTGGTGTGGGCCATCTTTGCTCAGCCCACCAATTCAAATGCTATTCTTTTCTGGAAACAGCCTCGCAAAAACACCCAGAAATAATGTTTTACTAGCTATGTGGGCATCCCTGAGGATAAAATCAACCATCACAGCACCCTTATAGGAAGCAGTCAGAGCTGCTTAGTTTTCCTTCAGCCACGTGAAGACACAGTGAGAAGTCTGCCATCTGCAGCCCACAAGAGGGCATCCTGATCTTGGACTCCCAGCCTCCAAAACTGTGAGAAATAAACTTCAGTTATTGATAAGCCATGGTATCTTGTTGTAGAAGGCCAAACTGACAAAGTCACCTGGCCACAAACACCAAGGGCATTGTGACCTGAACTGCACATCACATACTGGGTGCAAACTACCAAACCATGACATTGGGTGTGCACAGCAGCATCCGTCATCCACGGAAAAGATGTGTATGGGATTAGATTCAAGTGGGGATGGAAGGTACAGGCGTACACCTCAGCAGATGGCTCAGATGCCCACGGTACCTGCTCCTGATGCATCTCCCTTCACCTACACCTATGGGCTCATGGATATTCCCTGTGATCTGTTTACAGAGAAGGGGAACAACAGACCAGGTGTATGGACAGATCTGTATGATGGGTTGGCACCAGGCAATAGGTAGATGCTGGGTTAGCATTGCACCCATGTGGCCTTGAAAGAGTGATGTAGGGAAGTCCTTCAGGTGGTGAAACTTCAGGGGTCCACCTTGTGGGAGAGAGGGATGTCCTTAGGTCCACTTATGCATGGATCCACATGAGCCACCTGATCAAGGACTTAGAAAGAATAAAAGTATAAAGAGAAAAAAAGAAAAGAATAAAAGTATAAAATGAAGACAGGGAGGATATGTGGAGGTCCTCTGGGGGTGGGCACAGAGTGTGAAGATGTTCATGACCCATGCTGATGCCCACCAGAACAAAGGCACTGAGGAATGGCCATGTGGGCAGGTGTGGAAGCTCCACGTGGTTACAACAAATAGGCTAGCTCTCCGCAAGGCCGACCTGGCTGTTGACAGTACTCAGTGCCCAAACCAACAGAGGCAGAGGCCAATGCCATTCTACAGCAGGACTACCCAAGACATGCCCCGTCATGGAGAGGACTGAGCTTTATCCTCACAGGGGGATAGACACATACCGTGGGTTCCCATTTGCCTTCCTTGTACACCCAATGCTTCCTTCAACACTGCCGTTTGGGAACTTAGAAAATGTCTTTTCTAGTGCTGTGGTATCCCATGAGGTAGTGAGGTCATTAACTCACAGCCACGGAGCTCACTGATCTTCCCAGTGCCCCATTTACACAGAGACAGTTGGCTTATCAGAGTGATAGAGTGGCCCATGAAGGCTTATGAGGGCACCGGGCGAGAGACGGTACCCTGGCATCCATCAGGAATGTACATCTCAGACCAGCGGTCAGTCTATTGTGCCCCATCCCCCACAGCTAGAAGGCAGGAGTCCATGAGACAAGAGTAGAATAAGAGAGAGCCGCTCCCACTACTGCATACTCCCACCGACCACCCACTTAAAGAATTCTTGCTGCTAGTCTGTAGCCTTGGGATTGGTGTGGGTGAGGAACCCATCGCAGCTCTAATCAACTGGAAGCCATGTCCACAGCCCAGCCGTTTTGTGCTTCCCCACAAGGCAAAGAGGAGGGGCATTCTGCTGATCACCAGATGGAACGTGACTGCCAGAGGGAGGTTGGGTCGCTGGGTCAGGGAGGACTGTGTTTGGCAGCCAGGTGACATGTGAGGGGTACATCTTCCTATTTCCATGGCCAGTGGCCCTGCTCCATGGAAAACTGCAGACACTCAATAAAGATCATCAAACACCCAAACCTCCTAAGAATGAAGACTTATGCCCCACGACAATTGCTTAAACTAGGTGTTGGCAGGTAGTAAGCCGATACGGAATGGGTGGGGGAAGGAGCATCCTTCCGCACGCGGGACCTTTGCAGCTTTGTTTTTACATTATTTCCTGGCCCCCGTCTGCCTCTCACCGTGGCATATGAAGAACTGGCTATCGCCGTGGGCGTACAACTCATTGTCACCAGCACACCATGTTGCTGTGATTACATAATGGGTGGGAATGGTGTGTCCTCTGTACTGAGGACTCTGGTTTTCATCTGGACAAGGAGAAGGCATGGATGTGAGGAGGAAGAGCATGGACCGGGCCGGACACTTGGTTTCCTTCTCCCCCTGCTCTGTGCTGTGGGTGCAGATCTATGGGGCTGCATCGCAGGAATGCCTGTCCTCCAGCTGGGTTCAGTCAAGAGGAGCCCCAACGGGAGACCAGAGGAAGGACACTGAGTAAAGCCGGGGTGCTCATTCCCCAGCTCTCTCCCTACGGTGTGGGCTGGGTGGCTTTTTCAGCCTAAGATCAGAGCGTGTAGCAGGCAGCCCTCTGAAAACCTCCCCCACATATCCTTCCCCCTACAGATTCCAATAATGGTAGACTTCTCCCCCTTCTCGGGCCTAGGATGGCTACAGAGACCCAAGGAGATCAGCCTCAGGAAACTGCACAAACCTTCTATGTCAAGTTTCTCAGGTAGGATGAATCCCCCTTTGTGCTGGGGCCCTGCCTGCTAAGAGGGTAACACCACCTCCCCCAGGTCATGGTGGTGCACACCTACCTTTGACCCGAGCATCCTGAAGGCTCTGCTACCCTCCACGCTGGAATGGGGACATGCACCAGAACAGTGAAGGAAGGTCCTGAGATGGTGAATCTCTCACCGGGCTCCTCCCCTCCCCAGCCAGATCTCTGCGTGTCCTGCCCACCCCCTCCAAACACACACACAGAGAAATCCCATCATTCAGGGAAAGGACGATGTCTTTATTATCAGACACATGTGGCCACTCTTGACCTCTCTCAGAGGTCAAGTTCAGCTTTCCCCAGCTGCTTCTATATGTTATTATCAGGCCATGAGGTATGTGGGTGTGCTGAGGGATGATGATTCATGGAGAGGACAAGGAAATAATTCAGTGTCCAAGGCTGTTTGGTTATGAGGTCAGAAGGAAGGTTGGTTTAGGGGGTCAGCAAGGAGTTAAGAATCATAGGGGAATGGGGTCAGCAGAGAGGCATCCCACACCAGAGGGCTAGGGATAGTCCAAGCCCCACCACCCAAGCCAGTAAGGGCACGGGGGCTGCTCCATCTTGGAGAATAACGTCCAGCTTTTCCTCAGAGTTCTCAGTCACAGAGAAGACCCCAATTTTCCGGACATGGTTCAACAAGGAGCTGGAAGCTTGGGTCACGCAGCCCTGAATGTTCAATTCAGACTGTATCCCACCTACAGAGTGAGTCAGAGAGGTTTCAAAAGACAGCACACTTAAAGTCCTAAGACCCAGGAATCCCAGATCCCCCCAGCCCCCTCAGACCGGGAGACCGCGCTTAGTCTTCTCCTCCCTCAGACCTAGAAATCTGAGTTTCCAGGCCCCCCACCCTCAAACCCTTGAGTCAGGGCCTCAAGTACCCTCCCACCTCAGAACCACTGAATCCAGGCCCCCAACCCTGCATTCTTGGGACCCGGCCATCAGCACTTACCCTCCTGGATCTGAATGTAACCACTGTAACAATGAGTGGTGCCACTGGGGCACATAACATTTTGGGGGTTTTCTGGGCAAGATCCAAAGATGTTCACACAGACGGGACACTGCAAATTTCCCGGGGCAGGGGCAGCTGAAAAGTAGAGAGAAGGTTGGGGTGCACAGCTCGGCTCCTAGCTGGAGCCACCCTCCTCGATCCCCGGAGTCTCTGTGTCTCCCCATCTCAGGGTGTCCCCGGTCCCACCCAACCTGCTGGGCTTCCATACCTGGACGAGGGAGAGAGTTCAACAGGACGCTGGTATTGCTCGCCCTGTTGCACCTGTTGAAGGGGCAGAAATGGGCATAGGAGGCCACCAGCACTCCAGGGGGTCCCGAGTGTATGGTGATCTTAGAGGTATCCTGCTTCTTGCCCTTGCTGCAGCCTTTGCTTCCTACTATGATCGATTTGTGTCCTGGGGGGAAGGGGCGAGAGAGCAAAAGCTGGGCTGGGGGAGTGGGGCTCTGATGACCAAAGGCAGGAGGCAGAGCCAGGGGGGCTCCCTGACGCTCAGCAGGCAGGCAGAGGGTGAGTGCAGGTGCCTGAGTTCTAGAGCCTGGGGCACACCGAGGGTAGGGGGAAGGCTGGGGCCAGGGCCAGCTCTGCCGTCCTTCAGTTCTTCCTCAAATGCCGCCTGCTCAGGACAGCCTCCCCGGAGCACCCGCTTTCACACGGGAACCTTCACGTAACTCCCTACCTCCTTTCCCCACGGGGTTGCTCTTATCCTCATATCCGTATCTTTACTCTGTTTTGTATTTGTGGTTTGTTTTTTCGTCCCCACTGGCGTGTAAAGCCTGAGGAAGGAGGATGGAGGGGTCCACAGTGCCCCACAACAGCTGCCTGGCACACAGCGGGGGCTCAAGAAATCTCCAACGAACTCAGTGAGCTTACTCTGTGCTGGCTCTGTTCTTGCCCAGCCCCCCCACCCCGCACGGACCGTGACAACCCCCCAGCGAGGGAGGTGGTATCACTGCTGTCATTTCTCCCTGTTTCCAGAAGGGCGAACTAAGGCCCAGAAGAAGGAAGGCCTGAGCTTAGAACTTGAGGCATGAGGGGAATCCGGCAGGAAATTCAGGGGACAGGACCCAGGGTGGGGACGCTCAGGACCCTGAGTGCAGCCCACGTACCTACATCGACGAGCAGAAGTGTCTCCTGACACACCTCCCCAACGTTACAAAGCTCGTAGTGATCTGTGGTCCACCTGAGGGGCGTCCGAGACAGGTTTTGATTGCTGTACAACGTGACCCCTCGTTGACAGGTCAGACTAACTGGGGAGAAGGAGTTGCTGTGTAAGGGTCTGTGTAAGCCAGGGAATCAGCCATGGCCGTCCCTCCGGGTCCCGTGCTTGGGAAGGTGGCCACATTCTTGGGTCATTCTCCAGGTGACCCGGCCACAGAGTCTCTCAATATCAGATTTAGAAGGGACCTTGGAAGTCAGGGTCCCATTCACATTCTTTAACCTTTTTTTTTTTTTTTAAGATTTTATTTATTTGACAGAGAGAAACACAGCAAGAGAGGGAGTACAAGCAGGGGAAGTGGGAGAGGGAGAAGCAGGCTTCCCACTGAGCAGGGAGCCTGATGCGGGGCTCGATCCCAGGAGCCTGGGATCATGACCTGAGCCAAAGGCAGACGCTTAACGACTGAGCCACCCAGGCGCCCAAGACTCCAAAAGGTCCTTGAGGAAGGCCCCTCCTCCCTTTGGGTGTGACAGGCACCATGGCTCTTCCTTGGCCTACGTCAAACTCTACTTGCCCTCTCTGGCGCTCGGGGCCCTCATCTGGATGAGGAGGGTAGCCTGCCACTATATGTATATATATATATATAAAGATTTATTTATTTATTTGAGAGAGAGAAAGGGGGGAGGGGCAGAGGGAGAGGGAGAGAAAGAAACCCAAGCAGATCCACAGCTGAGCGTGGAGCCCGACGTGGGGCTGGATCCCACAACCCTGAGATCACGACCCAAGCCGAAGCCAAGAGCTGGACGTTCAACCCACTGCACCACCCAGGCGCCCGCACCATATATTTCTTTCCAGACCGAAATGCTCAGAAGCCTAGTGTGCACTGAACGTCTACCACGTGCCAGGCTGTGGCAGTTGCTGTGCATGGACCAGCCCACGAGTCTCACAGGGAGCTCCCCTCGCCCGGATTACCTCATTTCCTCACGGCAACCTCCAGTGTAGGTGGCTTAATCATCATCACCCCAACATCAAGTTGGGAAACAGAGGCAGAGGACTTGTGCAGGAGGCGCGGAAGCTTGCCCCATGTCCCAACCCAGGTGACTGGCAGAGCTGAGCTCAGAACGCAGGTGTTCCGGCTCCTTGGGGCGGGTGCCGACCATCCTTGGCCACCTCCAGCCCTCCGAGCCCTCGGGAAAACCACGAGTCTAAACCTTCTCTTTAGACCTCACATGGCCAGCAGGGATGGGTCCCTCGATGCAGAAGCACCCGGGCTGGTGAGGAGGCATCCACAAACGTGGCACCTTCACCACGGCCCCTCGAGGGAGGCCTGCTCATCTCCCAGCTACGCAGATGACAAAACCGCCCTCTGCTGCCTGCTCCAAGCCTCATCCCACTCCCCCCCCCAGCCCCCAGCTCCCCGCTTCCCCATCTTGCTCAATGGCACCTCCTTTCTTGCAGCTGCGCCAGGAAAATATTGCTGCCACTTTGGACAATTGCCTTTCTCTTAGGTTGCACCCATCAGGAAATCCTGTGGCTTCAGCCGCAAAATACCGCCAGGACCTTGTGGGCTTCTCACCAGCTCCACTGTTTCCCCCAGAGACCACTGGCCCTCACCTGCTTCGCCCCGATTTCCCGGCCCCACACCCAGCAGCCATGGGGGAATCCTCATAAGGGGGTAAGTCCATTCATGTCCCTCCTCTGCTCGGAAGACTCCAAAAGGTCCCCATCCCTCTCAGCATAAAATTCCTAGTCCTTAAACTCTGCCGCCAAAGGCCCAGGGGTCTGGTCTTAATAACCATTCAGATCGCTAGAGTCTCCTCCCTGTGTCCCCCACCCCTGCGGGGCTTCTTGCGAGCTGACACTCACCACTGGGGCTGCAGTCCTCACTCATTTTGATGGGCCCGATTTTCTGAATCCCGTTGAGCAGGTTGCAGCCTGCTTGGGACGTGCATCCTTGGACTCTCAGAACGCTGAGGCTATCCCCTGTGGACCGGGGCAGGGAGGGAGACGCTGCTAGGACCACCCCGCCCCCGGGGGAGCCGCCCTCCTCAGGTCCCAGCTTCTGTCCCTCACCAGAGAACCTGATCTTGGTCCTCAGACTCCTCCTCCTGCTGCTTTAGTGCCCCATGGGATGCGGGCATGGACCACAGGGGACCCCCTGTCCTGGCTCACCTTCCCTGAGCCCGATTGCCCCACGGTAGCAGTGCGTGCTCCCGGCTGGGCAGGTCAGTTCTGTGGCAGACTCGCAGTGTTCTGTAGACAAGCAGACTGGACACCTCAGGGAGCCCGGGCCTGGGGAGGTGAGGAAAGGGCTCCTGATGGGGCCTGCTCTCCACCGCCCCCCCCCCACCCCGCCACTTTGCTGGTCCCAAGAAGCAACCTCCCCAGTCTCCCACAAACGCTCCCTCCTTGGCTCCTCTCTTGCAGGCACGCCAGGGAATCAGGGACAGGTGGCAAGGGAGAGAGCAAGGGCCAAGGGGTGGGGCAAGAACCCCGAGGGGTCACCTGGGCCTGAGTACAGGAGGGGGCGTGGCGGGGGGAGGATTCACCCACAGTTTCCACAAAACAGTCCGAGAACACTAGAGCCCCGGGTTCACAAACTATTCCAAAGAGTAGAGAAACACGAAACATCGCCCCAAACCTGATCTGGGGATACCAGACAAGAAGGGTGTGGTCCATGACACTGTAATAGTGTTGTGTGGTCACACAGAACCACATGGCTGGTGAGCACAGCACAACACACAGAGCTGTGCAATCACTTTTGTATTCCTGACTAATGTCACACTGTGTGTCAACTAGGCTCAAGTTTAAAAAAAAATTTTTTTTTTTTAAGTTCCAGGCTAATTTCACTTTGGAAGAGGGACTGCCAAAACCCTAAATAAAACATGAGTGAATCAAATTCTAACTCGAAGAAGAAAAAGGAGGAGGAGGAGGAAGGAGCCTGCACTAGGTTAAGGCCAAGCCCGAGTCTAAGTGAGGTGGCTGAACACCAGGAAATCCCTGCGGTTTGCGGCTCCAGGACCAATAGAAGAAGGGGTGCTGAGGGAGGGAGCCCCAGAGAGAGCAGACAGGGAGTCGGGAGGGAGGAGGGATCCAGATGGTCGCTCCCTCTGTGCTCACTTCCACTCCTCAGCCCTGCTGCTCCCCTGCGCCCACCAGCCCCTTCCCTCCCCCCACCCCCCTCACACCTGCAGTGGAGGGTAGGTTCCAGAGCGGGAGGCTGGTGGACAGGCTGTTGCAGTTGTCCTTCTCCCGGCACACATGGGTGTAAGAGAGGACAGTGAGGCCAGGGCCTGCGCTATGCTCCCTGATGAGGACATCCTGATCCGCCGCTGAGGTGCAGCCCTTGCTGATCACCACGCCCACTTGGGGTCCTGCACCAAAAGAGAGTCAGGCCCTGGACTCCTGGGTCTGAGGGAGGAGGGGCTGGGGATCAGGCCTCTTGGGTCAGAGGGAGGAGGGGGCTGGGGGCCTGACCCCTGGGTCTGAGGGAGGAGGGGCTGGGGCAGGACTCCTGGGTCTGAGGGAAGAGAGTAGGCAGGCCTGGACCCCTGGGTCTGAGGCAGGAGGGGCTGAGGTCTGGACTCCTGAGTCTGAGGGAGGAGGGGGCTGGGGGCCTGGACTCCTGGGTCTGAGGGAGGAGGGGGCTGGGGGCCTGGACTCCTGGGTCTGAGGCAGGAGGGGCTTCCGAGTCCCTACACAGAGTACAGTAGGACTGGGCAGGGAAGAATGCTTCTCCCGGGAGAGGGTGGGAGTCAGGCTTGGGGCCCACAGGGCCTTCCTCACCGTTCTCAATGAGGATCAGCGTATCTTGGCAACCCCAACCATCCTCACATAACTCCTGGCCAGTTGTCCACTCAAGGGGCAGTTCCGATACATTCCTCAGAGACTTATGTGTCCCCCGCTGACAGATCAGGGCCTGCACTCCTGAGATGGGAAGAGAAATCCATCTGAGCCCATCCTCCAGGAAAATGCCCTCCCAGGTCAGGGTCCTCACTCACGGGGCAGCATGAGGGTGGCACCCAGGAGAGCCAGCTGCAGGGCAGGGCTCATGGTCAGGGTGGCTGGAACTCTCCCTCCTGTTCTTTCTTCTGGGTACCCCACCCTTTTATATCTTGCCAGGAAAGGGCGGGAGGGAGAGCCCTGATAGAGGAGGTCTGAGTCCACCCTCTGAGTCTCACGGGATAAGAAATCCGGGTCTCCCCTCCTTCGCCGGACCCAGGAGTCCAGGCTCCCTGACCCCCCGACACTTAGAAACATCCTGGCCCCCAGGCCCCACTGGTCCAGCTCCCCAGCCCCCTTTCCTCCTGCGCCCCACCTGGCAGGTGCCCACCCCCACACTGTTTCAGGGTAGTTTGGGAAGGAGGTTTCCTCAGGGCAGCCTGGCCACCTTCTGGCCCCAGGTGAGGATGTTGGGGATATGGCCCAACTGCCTGTGAGGACACTGTGCAGTGGGGGCTGGTTACTCCCTACTCGAACCTCTGCCCACCAGGGGTTCTTGCTTCTCACTCCTTTCTCTTTCTTTCTTACATTGCTTGCCTTTTTTTTCCCATTTTCCCCGATGTTCCCTCCTGCTTTCTATTCCTCTGTTCTCCCCACTCCTAAAGCAAGAGGAGCTGGGGTTCCTTCCATCTGGGGAGGGGAGAGGGGAGGGAGGTGGTCGTGGAAAGTGAGTTTCTGTCAAAGACAGGATATCCCTTGACAAAGCAGAGTTTCTTCCCTGGGATGTGCCAACAACCAGCTCTGTAGAGAAACAGCATCAGTGCAATGTGCCTTGTAACAGGGGCCTATTTCTGTGTATAAAACTCAGACTTTGAGCTACCGATCATTTAACAATCAGCTCGCAACATTCTGAAATGTTTAGCCATTGGCTTTTGCAAGCCTGTACAAACCAGCTCCAGCACGCTGGGGAGGAGAGGGCCAGGGAAGAATAGGAGCCTTGGCAGTGGCCGCAGAGCCGACAAGTGGGTGTATGAGGAAGAGGATGGTGGGGTGGGGTGATGACAGCAGCAGAGGGGGGGAGAGAGGTGAACGTGTACCTTATAATTCTAAGTCTCTTCTTGACATCTTTATACATTCTGTTTTATGTTTGCAAGTGTAACGTTGCCACGCGGGCAGGGACACGATTCCCACCGCATCTACACCACTCGTGGGACACACAGTGAGTAGTCGGTATATATTGATTGATTGAACAAACGAATGAAAGGTGGGGGAAGGTGGGAACAGAGTATTTGCGTAGGTCGTGCACCATGGGAACACTACTCCCTCCCCAATGAGTCCCCTTGTTGCCGTGGAAACGGTGCCCTCTGGAGATGTGTGCAACGTGAAGCAGTGTTTCCGGAAGGAGAGGAGAAGGAAGGATAGGCAAAGACACACAGAGGGCCATAGGTGGTCAGTGAAACGTCTTGCTTTTAGTCCACAAATATTCACTGAGGCTGGGCTCTGTGCCAGGCACCATCCCCGTTGCTGGGGGACTCGGGAAGACCAACAAGAATGAGGCCCAGCTTTTGTTGAGCTCACACCCGAGTGAGAGAGAGAGACACTGAGCAAACACGTGAGCGTGCGCACGCGCGCACACACACACGCATACACACACAGGGTGCTGAGTGCTGGGCAGGGTGAAGACCAGGTGATGTGAAAGAAAGTGAGTGAACTGGATCAGGGCAGGCCTCCCGGAGGAGGTGAACTATGAGCTGAGAACAGAATGCAAAGAAAGAGTTTGTCATGGAGGGCATGTGGGAAAGGCATTCCAGCCAGAAGGAAGAGCAGGTGCAAAGGCCCTGAGGTGGGGCCACTCTTGGCTTATGTGAGGATTAGAAAGAAAGCAGGCTGGGCGCCTGGGTGGCTCAGTTGGTTAAGCGACTGCCTTCGGCTCAGGTCATGACCCTGGAGTCCCTGGATCGAGTCCCGCATCGGGCTCCCTGCTTGGCAGGGGTCTGCTTCTCCCTCTGGCCCTCCCCCCTCTCATGTACTTGCTCTCGCTCTCATTCTCTCTCTCTCAAATAAATAAGTAAAATCTTTAAAAAAAAAAAAAAAGAAAGAAAGAAAGCAGGTGGTTCGGCTGCAGAGAAGGAAGGGGGAATCGATGGGTGCTGAGGGTAGAGAGGCTGGCAAGGGCTTGGCAATGCAGGCCTGAGTCAGGATATTAAGGCAACCTTCCTGGGAGTCCCACATATTTCAAGGGGCAAATGCAAGGCTGGGCGTGGAACTATTTAGCAAAAAGGCTTACAGTTGTAGGTGTGTGAAACTCTGCTACCAGGCCGGATCTTGTTGCTCCCTGATTGTGAGGCCTTGGGTCATTCATTTCCCCTCTCCCAACTGCCTCATCCTCTTCTGTAAAGTAAGGCTGATGATTATCGGCACCTCATGGGTTGCTCATGGACCCAGAAGCTCAAGAATGAGCAAAGAGGGGGCACCTGGGTGGCTCAGTCATTAAGCGTCTGCCTTGGGCTCAGGTCATGTCCCAGGGTCCTGGGATCGAGCCCCACATCGGGCTCCCTGCTCAGCGGGGAGTCTGCTTCTCCCTGTCCCACTTCCCCTGCTTGTGTTCCCTCTCTCTCTGTGTCTCTCTCTGTCAAATAAATAAAATCTTTAAAAAAAAAAAAAGAATGAGCGGGGAGGCTGGGTTCATTTGAGAAAGACCCTGCAATGCAACCACGGGTGTAGACAGTGACTCTTCCCCTATACCAGAAAAACTGGGGGCCATTGATCCGGGGGAGTTGGGCACTGGCCAAAGGCATAAATGCTCAGGCCTTGCAGGGATTCTTCGGATGATGGCTCTGGACAGACATGAATCGCTGCCATGAAGGAGGTCAGGGCTCCTGCACCGTCCTATAATATAGTTCAGAGGGACCCGGATCATCTGAGTTTCTACAGAACATCACACTGCTCCACTTCATTGACAGATTTATGTTATTTACTCAGACACAGTGAACAAGAGGTATCAAGCACCCTTGATGATTCAGGAGGAAGACATGTGTGTGCCGGAGGGTGGGCAATAAGCGCCCCCCGCCATCGTGTTGGTGTAAATCCTAGGGGCCCAGAGGTCCAGGGCATGTCCCCCAACAGTAGCCCCCGTGTCAGCGGAAGAGACTTTCCAAAGCCCTCAGTGGACGTCTGAAACTGTGGGAATACCAAGCTCCATATGTACTATGTGCCTTTCCTGTCCATACATACGTATGATAAAATTCGATTTATAAATTAGAGGCAGTAAAAGATTAATCACAATGACTAATAATAAAATAGACCGATTATAAGATACTATAATATAAGTTGTGTGCATGTGGTCTCTCTCTCAAAGTATCTTATTGTGCTGGACTCACCCTTCTTTGTGTGATGACAGGAGATGATAAAATGCCCACCTGATGGGGTGAAGGGAGGGGAATGACGCAGACCCGGTGACCAGTGTTCAGCGAGTCCTGGTCTTCTGACCATATGTCCGAAGGGGGATCATCTGCCTCCAGACCACGGCTTACTGCAGGGGTGGGGGAGGGGGTGCCGCTGTACTTCTTCTGAGACAATTTGCTACACCTTTAGAAAAAAGATCCCTTAAGATTTGGGGTGGGGAGGGGCGCCTGGGTAGCTCAGTTGGTTAAGCGACTGCCTTCGGCTCAGGTCATGATCCTGGAGTCCCGGGATCGAGTCCCGCATCGGGCTCCCTGCTCAGCAGGGAGTCTGCTTCTCCCTCTGACCCTCCCCCCTCTCATGCTTTCTATCTCATTTTCTCTCTCTCAAATAAATAAATAAAATCTTAAAAAAAAAAAAGATTTGGGGTGGGGAGGGGGGCGGATGTAGCATATTTGACATGCTACTCCTACTCATTTCTGAGCAAACCCACAAGACTGCCAGTTTTGGGGTTTTTTTTAAGATTTTATTTATTTGACAGAGAGCACAAGCAGGAGGAGCGGGAGAGGGAGAAGCAGGCTCCCAAGACTGCCAGTTTTGAGTAGATCCTAGAGTAGGAAGGGACTCGAATGAAAGGCATGTGACCCAACAGACCCAATGTCGTCAAAAGCTTCTGTGATATAAAGAGATAATAGGATAATCACAGTGAGAAACTCAGGGTTTGGGAGCAAAGATACGACTCCTTCTACAAATAACTGTCTTCCATTTAGAAAGCAGCTCCTGGGGCACCTGAGTGGCTCAGTCAGTTAAGCGTCTGCCTTCGGCTCAGGTCATGATCTCAGGGTCCTTGGATTGAGCCCTGCATTGGGCTCCTGCTCAGTGGGGAGCCTGCTTCTCACTCTCCCTCTGCCCCTGCCCCCGCTCATGCTCTCTCTCTCTGTCAAATAAATAAATAAATAAAATCTTGAAAGAAAGAAAGAAAGAAAGGAAGCAAGCAAGCAAGCAAGCAAGCAAGCTCGTGGCTCCTTACTGTGTCCCAGGGGAGTCTGCATACTGGACTCTGGGCCACCAAGGGCATCCCGACCTGCACTGCACATCACATACTGGGCATGCACAGCAGCATCCATCATCCACGGGAGAGGTGTGTGTGGTGTGAATGGGATCAGGCTCTCGCAGGTCCGGAGGGCACAGGCGAATGCCTCAGTAGGTGGCTCAGATGCCCATGATGCCTCCTTCTACTGCCTCTCCCTCTGCTTGCCCCTATGGGTCCATGGGGATACCCTGTGATCTGTTCACAGAGAAGGGATGGAACAGACCAGGTTTATGCACAGATCTGTGTGGCGGGCTGGTGCCAGGCGGTGGGTAGCTGCTGTTTAGCCCTGCACCCCTGTGGCCCTGAATGACGTAGGGATATCCTTCAGGTGGCTAAACATAGTCACCTGAGGGCCTCACCGAGGGCCACACCGTGGCAGTGGATCAGCCGGAACCGTGAGGCACAGGTGGGAGTGAGCCTGCTGTTTTCAAGAAGCGTCTGCCTGAGAAGGGCTCATCAAGAGGATGGGGTGCAGCTGGGACTGGGGGTGATTCCAAGTCTTCCAGGTAGCCGGGGTGGGTGTGGGCAACCAAGGGAGGGCCATTCCAAGCAGAAGGAACGACGGGGCAAGGCCAAGGAGGCAGGAAACGCCCGGGCACGTCTTGAGAATGGCTGCTGGCGGGGAGGGGGGCCTGGGCTGATCAGGTACCTGCGAAGCCAGACCGAGGGGTTGGCCTGTGTCCTGAGGGCAGGGAGCCACGGAGGGGTGCGAAGCCCGGAAGGACGCTCTGCCAGGGAAGCCTTCTGACTGCCCATCCCTTTTCCATGTGGACATTCTCATCTTTTGGTCACTCCTTTCCCCCACGTTTGCTCTCTAGGGTCATCCGAAGGAACCAACTGACCCCAGCATCAACATATTCACCTCTGCTACCTCGGTGGGGATGCTACAACCACCTCAGCATCCAATATGGCGCTCTCCACCCGCACTTCTGTCTCTGCCACCACCAGTGATCACTTGGGCAACTGTAAAATGATCACAGGACTCGCCTTACCTGTACTCCAGCTCCCCCCCACCCCACCTCCCACCCCCAGAGTTCTCTCTGTGCTGCTCCCATGTGATGGAAACCAAATCCCCAAATGTAGTTTTGTTTCCTGATCCGAGTTATTGTATTGGTCATGGTCCCAGCAGGATAATGGATGCTACACCCAAACTGGGTAATTTGAGTAGAATTTATGAAAGGAACTGCTGTTTACAAACGTTAAGGTTGGATCCAGGGAAACACAAAGGGTGGTGCAGGAGTTGGGAGTCATCCTGTATTTTAGATATATCATCTGTTGTGACAATATATAACAAAGAGTCAGGACCACTGGGAACGCAGGTCAGGTTGTGCACTGCACAAATGCTCTACACCTAGGGGGTGCCATGCACTTTGCAGATAACATAACTTGTAGGGAAAGGCTCAATACTGAAACAGGGAGAGAAAGCTCCCCTCTACAAAAACCCACACCTGGACACAGGCCACGCACATTTATGATATGCTGCTAAATGTTTAACTGCTTCCCTGAGGGGAGAAATAAAAGCTCTGATTTGTAGTGTTTGCCAATTTCCATGTTGTAAATATTCCCACCATGGCTGATTTCAAGCTACCATGATGTCTCAGAACATGGAGCTGGCAAGTAACGCCCTGTGGCAACCGTTATATGATATTTTTACCACACTGATGCAATAGATGTATATAAATAATCTCAAGAGCATAGGTAATACTTGGGGCACTTGGGTGGCTCAGTCATTAAGCGTCTGCCTTCGGCTCAGGTCATGGTCCCAGGGTCCTGGGATCGAGCCTCACGTCGGGCTTCCTGCTCAGCCGGAAGCCTGCTTCTCCCTCTCTCACTCCCCCTGCTTGGGTTCCTGCTCCCGCTGTCTCTCTCTGTCAAAATAAATAAATAAAATCTTAAAAAAAAAAAGAGGTAATACTTAAAATGCAGTAAGATCAAAAGGAAGGGACAGATTTTTAAGTATTTGTTACCTTTGTCTTAATATGATTTGGTTGTAACTTCACATAATTTAATTTTTAATAAGGTTGTGTTTAGCCCTGGCTTGCAAACTTCCTGAAAATTTAAACATTGGTCTCATAAACCAGGCAGAGTCAGTTCCAGCATGGCCCACACCCCACAGCCAGCCAGTGAGTATGCAAATATGGGCTTGGCTATATACCCTGCCCTGAGCGTGCTCAAGGATCCTCTGGGCTCTCAATCCTTTTTTTTTTTTTTTTTTTTAAGTGGGCTCCATGCTGGGCTTGAGCTCATGACTATGAGATCGAGACCTGAGGTGAGATCAAGAGTCAGATGCTTAATCAATGGAGCCACCCAGGCACTTAGGCTCCCAATTCTTAAAGAACTGATTCTTGTCCTCCCTTCCATCTCTGAACCTGTCAGGGTACCCTCACCTCTGGGTGGGTGGCTAGGGGACCAGGTGTGGTCACTGCCAGAAGCAGGTGCACCCCAATATCCAAGGTGTGTGGTGTGTGAGCATTGGGACCATCAGCACTGTGGGTCTCACTATTATGGCTGGAGAAGTCACCCAACATGACCAAGGGGCAGCCATGCACAATCCCCAAGATCTAACAAGGCCAGAATCCCCCTGGCAGGAGAGCAGTGGGAAAAGGGAAAGCAATGGATACTGGCTCTCACTTTGATTAAAATTTAAAAAAAAAGAAACTGGAGCCAAGTATACAAAAAAACAAAATTCTTTCCATGATCTTACAACCAGCTTGTGACCAATCAGATGAGACAACTAGAAAACTCGATGACCAGAGGCATCAATTTGTCTGACTTTTTGTAACTCTCTCTTTTTTTTTTTTTAAGTTTTATTTAGGTAATCTCTACACCCAATGTGGGGCTCAAACTCACGACCCCGAGATCAAGAGTTGCACGCTCCACCTACTGAGCCAGCCAGGTGCCCCTGACTTTCTGTAACTTTTAAAAACTTTCCAGTGAGAATGATTAATTAGGTTACTCAAATTTACATATGGACCCAGTCAAGAACCAATTAATAATTTTCAATCCCAAATACATTTAGGCTCAAATTGAAGATAAGTTCATATGTGTACTTCCTTTTAAGGCATTCTATTTGGTTCTATCCAACCTGTCCCATAGCTATCCCTCACCAGCAAGAACAACACTGGTCACATCTCACATCTGAGATTTTTCTTTAACGCTACTTTTCCCAGGCCCAACAAGAAATGGTTATTTGGGTTTTGCAGCAACATATTATGTCTGTTACCTACGGACCCATACAAAACCATCCCAAAAAGGGGCACCTGGGTGGCTCAGTCGGTTAAGCGTCTGCCTTCTGCTCAGGTCATGATCCCTAGGTCCTGGGATCGAGTCCCACATCAGGCTCCTTGCTCCACTGGGGGCCTGCTTCTCCCTCTGCCTGCTGCTCCCCCTGCTTGTGTTCTCTCTCTCTCTCTGTCAAATAAATAAAATCTTAAAAAAAACACAAAACAATAGCCATTTTATCTGTGCACAATCCTGTGGGCCACCAATTAGACTGGGCTTAACTTGTGCTTCTGCTGGTCTCACTTGGAGATGCTCATGTGGCTGCATTTGTCTGGTAATTTGATTGAGGCTGGATGGTCTAAGATAATATCACTCATGTGTCTGACAGTTGGTGCTGGTGAGCTGGGCCTCTCTGTCTACGTGGTTTTTCATGCTCAATGTTCAGCCAGATTTCTTTAGGTGAGGGCCCCACACAGCAAAATAGAGGAAGCCCCAATGTGCAAATGCTCATGTTTGTTAAGTTTATTCTAAACTTATTGTCTCATTGGCCAAAACGAGTCACACAGCCATGCCCAGCTTATTTTATTTTTTAAAAGATGTTATTTTTTTAAGTAATCCTATACCCAATATGGGGGCTCAAATTCACAACCTTGAGATCAAGAGTCATGCTCTACTGACTGAGCCAGCCCAGGTGCCCCTGTGCCTAGCTTTCAGGGATAGAGAAACTTACCCCGGCTTTGGATGGGAAAGGCAGCAAAGATACACTGCAGAGGGGTATGGTAACAGGGATGGGAAGAATCTGTAGCCATTAAGCAATTTATACTGACTATATAAGAGTTTTAGTTGAAGGGGTGAGTGTGTTTTCTGTAGTTGTCTCCTGACACAGAGGGCTGGCCATTTTGTAGAATTCTCTTTGGCAACTTGAGTTGCAGGGATTTGGGAACACTTCACTCAGTCAAGGAACCTCTGATGGATCACCTTAGGATCTCAATTACCTGAGGGCAAATGAATTCATCAACTCTCCTTCTACCTCTTTGTCATCTTTGCTCTTAAGAATTTCCACTGGGGGGGGGGCGGAGCAAGATGGCAGAGGAGTAGGAGACCTGGATTTCGTCTGGTGTCAGGAATTCAGCTGGAGAGGGATCAAACCATTCTGAACACCTACAAACTCAACAGGAGATCGAAGAAAAGAATAGCAACAACTCTCTGAACAGAAAAGCGACCACTTTCTGGAAGGTAGGACGTGCGGAGAAGTGAATCCGAGGCGATATTCAGGAGGATAGACGGCGGGGGAGGGGCCTCCGTCGGCCGCTTCTGGCAAGTGATAGAGCCACGGAGCACAAAATCGGAACTTTTAGAGTCTGCTCCGCTGAGGGATGTCACTCCGGTGGCTAAGCGGGGGGGTGGAACCCTCACGGGACAGTGTGGTCTCAGGACCCTTGGGGTCACAGAAAGACTGGGGGTGCCTGAGTGTGGCAGAGCTCCCAGGTATTGGCGGGGAAGCCAGCTGCAGAGGCGGAGCCCAGGCACGGGCTCTCAGCTCGGGGTTGCCATAAACCATGATCCGCGGCACAGTCGGGCCCCTGCTCCTCCAGCAGGGACCCAACAAGCAGCAGATCCAGGGAGACTCACCTTCCTCCCCCGGGAGGAGCGGCGCGGGAGCGCACCGCAGGGATCTGCTGGGTTTGGAGACTCCACACGGGGTCGGGTGCCGGAGATAGAAATGCTGGGTCACAAGCCAGGGGAGCACCGAGTGCGGCCGGAGACCGGAAGATGGGAGTGATTGACTGCTTTTCTCTGGGGGCACACTGAGAAGCGGGGCCCCGAGTTCTCAGCTCCTCTGGGGCGGAGATTGGGAGGCCGCCATTTTCACTCTCCGCCTCCAAAGCTGTACGGAAAGCTCGCAGGGAACAAAAGCTCCGGAGAGCAAACCCGAGCAGATTACTTAGCCCGGACTGGGCAAGGGCGGGGCAATTCCGCCTCCAGCAAAGACATTTGGGAACCACGGCAACAGGCCCCTCCCCCAGAAGATCAGCGAGAACAGCCAGCCAAGACCAAGTTTACCGATCAATGAGAACGGCAGAACTCCAGCGCTAGGGGAATACTGCACATAGAATCCATGGCTTTTTTACCATGATTCTGTAGTCTCTCAAAGTTAATTTTTTTTTAACTTTTTTTTTTAATTTTTCTTTTTCCCTTTTTCAACCAACATCTTATCAATCCCTTTTTTAAAAAAAATTTTTATTTTTCATTTTTAGAGTCATATTCTATCCCTTCATAGTAGTTACCTGTATTTTTGGCATATATATATAAGTTGTTCTCTCTTTAAAATTTTGAGTTAGTTTCTTTTAACAGATCAAAATATACTCTAAATCTCTAGTGTATGGTTTTTTTCTACTCCCCTGCCTGATCACATTCTCTCCCTTTTTTTTCTTTTTTTTTTTAAATCCTCTTCTTTCTTTTTTCGAACAACTTATCAATTCCTTTTATAAAATTTTTTATAATTCCATCTTTACAGTCATATTCCATCCCTTCATCATATCAACCCTTATTTTTGTACATATATAAGTTTTTCTTTCTTTAAAATTTTGGGAGGCACTTTCTTCTAACAGACCAAAATACGCCCCAAATCTAGTGTGTGGCACTGATCTATGTACCAGCCTGATCATATTTGATCATATTCTGGTTTTTTTTGTTTTGTTCTGTTTTTGTTTGTTTTTATCTTTATCTTTATCTTTTTCTTTTTCTTTTTCTTTTTTCTCTCTTTCCCTTGCTTTTCCCACTGCTTCAGGTCTTTTCTGATTTGTTTAGAGTATACTTTCTGGGGACGTTGTTACCCTGTTAGCATTTTGTTCTCTCATTAATCTGTTCTCCTCTGGACAAAATGACAAGACGGAAAAAATCACCTCAACAAAAAGAACAAGAGGTAGTACCGACTGCCAGGGACCTACTCAATACGGACATTAGTACGATGTCGGATCTAGAGTTCAGAATCATCACTTTAAAGATACTAGCTGGGCTTGAAAAAAGCATGGAAGTTATTAGAGAAACCCTTTCTGGGGAAGTAAAAGAACTAAAATCTAACCAAGTCGAAATCAAAAAGGCTATTAATGAGGTGCAATCAAATATGGGGGCACTAACTGCTAGGATAAATGAGGCAGAAGAGAGAATCAGTGATATAGAAGACCAAATGATGGAAAATAAAGAAGCTGAGAAAAAGAGAGATAAACAACTACTAGATCACAAGGGCAGAATTCGAGCAATAAGCGATACCATAAGATGAAACAACATTAGAATAATTGGGATCCCAGAAGAAGAAGAGAGAGAGAGGGGGGCAGAAGGTATACTGGAGCAAATTATAGCAGAGAACTTCCCTAATTTGGGGAAGGAAACAGGCATCAAAATCCAGGAAGCACAGAGAACCCCTCTCAAAATCAATAAAAATAGGTCAACACCCCGACATCTAATAGTAAAACTTACGAGTCTCAGAGACAAAGAGAAAATCCTGAAAGCAGCTCAGGAGAAGAGATATGTAACCTACAATGGTAGAAACATTAGATTGGCAACAGACCTATCCACAGAGACCTGGCAGGCCAGAAAAGACTGGCAGGATATATTCAGAGCACTAAATGAGAAAAATATGCAGCCAAGAATACTGTATCCAGCTAGGCTGTCATTGAAAATAGAAGGAGAGATAAAAAGCTTCCAGGACAAACAAAAAATAAAGGAATTTGCAAACACGAAACCAGCCCTACAAGAAATCTTGAAAGGGGTCCTCTAAGCAAAGAGAGAGCCTAAAAGCAACATAGACCAGAAAGGAACACAGACAATATACAGTAACAGTCACCTTACAGGCAATACAATGGCACTAAATTCATATCTTTCAATAGTTACCCTGAATGTAAATGGACTAAATGCCCCAATCAAAAGACACAGGCTATCAGATTGGATTAAAAAACAAGACTCATTGATATGCTGTCTGCAAGAGACTCATTTTAGACCCAAAGACACCCCCAGATTGAAAGTGAGGGGGTGGAAAACCATTTACCATGCTAATGGACACCAAAAGATAGCTGGGGTGGCAATCCTTATATCAGACAAATTAGATTTTAGACTCTAATAAGAGATGAGGAAGGACACTATATCCTACTTAAAGGGTCTATCCAACAAGAAGATCTAACAATTGTAAATATCTATGCCCCTAACATGGGAGCAGCCAATTATATAAGGCAATTAATAACAAAAGCAAAGAAACACATCGACAACGATACAATAATAGTGGGGGACTTTAACACCCCCCTCACTGAAATGGACAGATCATCTAAGCAAAAGATCAACAAGGAAATAAAGACTTTAAATGACACACTGGACCAAATGGACTCCACAGACATATTCAGAACATTCCATCCCAAAGCAACGGAATACACATTCTTCTCTAGTGCCCATGGAACATTCTCCAGAATCGAACACATCCTAGGTCATAAATCAGGTCTCAACCAGTACCAAAAGATTGGGATCATTCCCTGCCTATTTTCAGACCACAATGCTTTGAAACTAGAACTCAATCACAAGAGGAAAGTCGGAAAGAGCTCAAATACATGGAGGCTAAAGAGCATCCTACTAAAGAATGAATGGGTCAGGGTGCCTGGGTGGCTCAGCTGGTTAAGCAACTGCCTTCAGCTCAGGTCATGATCCAAGGGTCCTGGGATCGAGTCCCGCATCGGGCTCCCTGCTCTGCGGGGAGCCTGCTTCTCCCTCTCCCACTCCCCCTGCTTGTGTTCCTTCTCTCGCTGTCTCTCTCTATGTCAAATAAATAAATAAATAAATCTTAAAAAAAAAAAAAAAGAATGAATGGGTCAACCAGGAAATTAAAGAAGAATTAAAAAAATTCATGGAAACCAATGAAAATGAAAACACAACTATTCAAAATCTTTGGGATGCAGCAAAGGCAGTCCTAAGAGGAAAGTATATAGCAATATAAGCCTTTCTCAAGAAACAAGAAAGGTCTCAAGTACACAACCTAACCCTACACCTAAAGGAGCTGGAGAAAGAACAGCAAATAAAGCCTAAACCCAGCAGGAGAAAAGAAATAATAAAGATCAGAGCAGAAATCAATGAAATAGAAACTAAAAGAACAGTAGAACAGATCAACGAAACTAGGAGCTGGTTCTTTGAAAGAATTAACAAGATTGATAAACCCCTGGCCAGACTTATCAAAAAGAAAAGAGAAATGACCCAAATCAACAAAATCATGAATGAAAGAGGAGAGATCACAACCAACACCAAAGAAATACAAACAATTATAAGAACATATTATGAGCAACTCTATGCCAGCAAATTAGATAACCTGGAAGAAATGGATGCATTCCTAGAGATGTATCAACTACCAAAACTGAACCAGGAAGAAATAGAAAACCTGAACAGACCTATAACCACTAAGGAAATTGAAGCAGTCATCAAAAATCTCCCAAAAAACAAAAGCCCAGGGCCAGATGGCTTCCCAGGGGAATTCTACCAAACATTTAAAGAAGAATTAATACCTATCCTTCTGAAACTGTCCCAAAAAATAGAAATGGAAGGAAAACTTCCAAACTCGTTTTATGAGGCCACCATTACCTTGATCCCAAAACCAAAGACCCCATCAAAAAGGAGAACTACAGACTAATATCCTTGATGAACATGGATGCAAAAATTCTCACCAAAATACTAGCCAATAGAATACAACAGTACATTAAAAGGATTATTCACCATGACCAAGTGGGATTTATCCCTGGGCTGCAAGGTTGGTTCAACATCCACAAATCAATCAACGTGATACAATACATTAACAAAAGAAAGAACAAGAATCATATGATCCTTTCAATAGATGCAGAAAAAGCATTTGACGAAGTACAGCATCCTTTCTTGATCAAAACTCTTCAGAGTATAGGCATAGAGAGTACATACCTCAATATCATAAAAGCCGTCTATGAAAAACCTACAGTGAATATCATTCTCAATGGGGAAAAACTGAGAGCTTTCCCCCTAAGGTCAGGAACGTGGCAGGGATGTCCACTATCACCACTGCTATTCAACATAGTATTAGAAGTCCTAGCCACAGCAATCAGACAACAAAAAGAAATAAAAGGCATCCAAATCGGCAAAGAAGAAGTCAAACTCTCACTCTTTGCAGATGATATGATACTTTATGTGGAAAACCCAAAAGACTCCACCCCAAAACTGCTAGAACTCATACAGGAATTCAGTAAAGTGGCAGGATATAAAATCAATGCACAGAAGTCAGTGGCATTCCTATACACCAACAACAAGACAGAAGAAAGAAATTAAGGAGTCGATCCCATTTACAATTGCACCCAAAACCATAAGATACCTAGGAATAAATCTAACCAAAGAGGCAAAGGATCTGTACTCAGAAAACTATAAAATACTCATGAAAGAAATAGAGGAAGACACAAAGAAATGGAAAAATGTTCCATGCTCATGGATTGGAAGAACAAATATTGTGAAGATGTCAATGCTACCTAGAGCAATCTACACATTCAATGCAATCCCCATCAAAATACCATCCACTTTTTTCAAAGAAATGGAACAAATAATCCTAAAATTTGTATGGAACCAGAAAAGACCCCGAATAGCCAGAGGAATGTTGAAAAAGAAAAGCAAAGCCGGCGGCATCACAATTCCAGACTTCCAGCTCTATTACAAAGCTGTCATCATCAAGACAGTATGGTACTGGCACAAAAACAGACACATAGATCAATGGAACAGAATAGAGAGCCCAGAAATGGACCCTCAACTCTATGGTCAACTAATCTTTGACAAAGCAGGAAAGAATGTCCAATGGAAAAAAGACAGTCTCTTCAACAAATGGTGTTGGGAAAATTGGACAGCCACATGCAGAAGAATGAAACTGGACCATTTCCTTACACCACACACAAAAATAGACTCAAAATGGTTGAAAGACCTAAATGTGAGACAGGAGTCCATCAACATCCTAAAGGAGAACACAGGCAGCAACCTCTTCGACCTCAGCCGCAGCAACTTCTTCCTAGAAACATCACCAAAGGCAAGGGAAGCAAGGGCAAAAATGAACTATTGGGACTTGATCAAGATAAAAAGCTTTTGCAAAGCAAAGGAAACAGTCAACAAAACCAAAAGACAACCGACAGAATGGGAGAAGATATTTGCAAATGACATATCAGATAAAGGGCTAGTATCCAAAATCTATAAAGAACTTATCAAACTCAACACCCAAAGAACAAAGAATCCAATCAAGAAATGGGCAGAAGACATGAACAGACATTTTTCCGAAGAAGACATTCAAATGGCCAACAGACACATGAAAAAGTGCTCAACATCGCTCGGCATCAGGGAAATCCAAATCAAAACCTCAATGAGATACCACCTCACACCAGTCAGAATGGCTAAAATTAACAAGTCAGGAAACAACAGATGTTGGTGGGGATGTGGAGAAAGGGGAACCCTCCTACACTGTTGGTGGAAATGCAAGCTGGTGCAGCCACTCTGGAAAACAGTATGGAGGTTCCTCAAAAAGTTGAAGATAGAGCTGCCATACGATCCAGCAATTGCACTACTGGGTATTTACCCCAAAGATACAAATGTAGGGATCCGAAGGGGTACGTGCACCCCGATGTTTATAGCAGCAACGTCCACAATAGCCAAACTGTGGAAAGAGCCAGGATGTCCATCGACAGATGAATGGATAAAGAAGATGTGGTGTATATATATACAATGGAATATTATGCAGCCATCAAAAGGAATGAGATCTTGCCATTTGCAACGACGTGGATGGAACTGGAGGGTATTTTGGTGAGCGAAATAAACAGAGAAAGACATGTATCATATGACCTCACTGATACAAGGAATTCTTAATCTCAGGAAACAAACTGAGGGTTGCTGGAGTGGGGGGTGGGGTGGGAGGGACGGGGTGACTGGGTGATAGACACTGGGGAGGGTATGTGCCCTGGTAAGCACTGTGAATTGTGCAAGACTGTTGAATCTCAGATCTGTACCTCTGAAACAAATAATGCAATATATATTAAGAAAAAAAAAAAAGATGATAGCAGGAGGGGAAGAATGAAGGGGGGGAAATCGAAGGGGGAGACGAACCATGAGAGACGATGGACTCTGAAAAACAAACTGAGGGTTCTAGAGCGGAGGGGGGTGGGAGGGTGGGTTAGCCTGGTGATGGGTATTGAGGAGGGCACATTCTGCATGGAGCACTGGGTGTTATGCACAAACAATGAATCATGGAACACTACATCTAAAAAAAAAAAAAATTATTTGTTGCTGAAAAAAAAAAAAAAGAATTTCCACTGGGGGGGCGCCTGGGTGGCTCAGTCGTTAAGCGTCTGCCTTCGGCTCAGGTCATGGTCCCAGGGTCCTGGGATTGAGCCCTGCTCTCCGGGAAGCCTGCTTCTCCCCCTCCCGCTCCCCCTGCTTGTGTTCCCTCTCTCGCTGTGTCTCTCTCTGTCAAATAAATGAATTAAAAAAAAAAAAGGAATTTCCACTGGGTTTTTTGATAGTTAAAAAAAACAAACGAAAACTGAACCTGGGGTGCCTGGGTGGCTCAGTCGTTAAGCGTCTGCCTTCGGCTCAGGTCATGATCTCAAGCCATGACCTGGGATTGACCCCTACATCGGGCTCTGTGCTGAGCACAGAGTCGACTTGTCCCTCTCCTTCCCCCACTGCTCGTCCCGCCACTGATGCTCGTTCTCGCTCTCTCTCTCAAACAAATAAATTCATAAAATCTTTAGGAAAAAAAGCAGATAATCTTCTAGATCTAAGGAAGGCTAAATCTAATGTTTTCATTGGTCTTAAATTTTCTGAACCATGTCAACTTGGCCCTGCTGGTTTAAAATCAGAGCAATGGGCATCCATTCGCTGTGTTTAATCTATCAACAGTGATCTACACCTCGTCATTGGTTTAAAAATAAAGAAGTGTTCTAATCCGGTATGGTGGCCTTTATAACTTTGAAGACCAAGCGGCCATCTGAGTGTCTCCATAGCCTGTCCCAGGGACAGAATATCCAGCCCACTTCCACGGAGCTGCACAGCCTCGGGTGGGGCCTTTGAGTCCCTCAAATGACCATGATGGGGGCAGCACACTGAACCCCCAGAGGCTGTCACTGTTTACAAGTCCTCGTGGGAAGGGAAAGGTCTGAGTGGTGTGGACACAGGGCTGGAGGAGGTGAAGGTGTTGAAAGGGGACAGATCAAAGGATCCAAGGAAGCTGAAGGGAAAGTCAAAGGGCCAAACAGGAGGAAGGAGGAACAGGGAAGGATGGCAGAGGAGGAGGTTTCAGATGTGCCAGATTGCTGAATTCCCAAGGTGCCCCAATTAGCCATTAACATTCCCAAGGGTATCTCAGAAAACCTCGCCATTTCTGAAGCTTTGGAGCAAAAGGAGGGCAGAATGGTGAAGACTGTGGTCAGCGGGGCAGGGGGCAGGAAGATGGCAGTGGCCCCTGGGATGAGCAGACTGTGAAGAAATCTTGAAAGGGACAGGGGAAATTGTCCCACAGCACTACTTTCCTCTCATACACAATGCCGGGGTCCTAGAGGAAACGGAGTCCCACTGGCGCGTGGGACAACTGCAAGGTTCCTGTCAACACAAACAGAGCTACTGGTGTCCAGAAGATCTGGAGCACCAAGAGCCAAATGGTAAACCTGGGCCTCTCGGGGGCACCTGGGTGGCTTAGTTGATTAAGCCTCTCCCTCCGGCTCCGGTCGTGATCCCAGGGTGTTGGGATCAAGCCCCGCATGGGGCTCCCTGCTCGGTGGGGAGTCTGCTTCTCCCCCTGCCTGCTCCTCCATCCCACTTGTGCTCTCTCTCTTTCTCAAATCGATAAAGAAAATCTTAAAAACAAACCAAAAAACCAAAAACCCAAAATGTGGGCCTCTTGGTCACCCAGCTGGTAAACAGACTGGAAGGTCACGAGACATGCCTTGCGTTGTGAGAAAGGAAACCATGGTTCTCCTATAGAGCTTCCATATCAATAGTTGCTGGGATTCGTGCAACAGCTAGGAACCCTTCCTGCGTGTGAGAACATGATGACAGAGAATGACTCATTGCCGGGTTATAACAGGCTGGTGGGAAGCAGACAAGCGCACGCTCACCATGTCCGATAACGAGTCAGTCATGTTCCCTATCAAACTTTGGGTCATGGAGTTCATGGTAGAAGCTGTAGCTACCTTTGTCCTGCATAAAGTAAGAAGGTATATCCCAGGTTTGTTCATGACATTTCTGGAGAACCAATGGAAATTCATGGATTGGTTTAAAAAGATGAGCCAATTTCTATTGAAGAGAACTCTTATGTCATTGACAAACTTATTTCTGTTGTACATAATATGACTGACGGAAAATTCTTGATAAATACGCCATATTGTTTTGCACACAAGATGTTTTCTAAACCGAATGATGTGGTTGTGGTTTAACTACTTGTCTACCTGTATAATCTGAACTTTCTGTGAGAATTCTTGTCATTGAAAAATTTATTTCTGTTGTACACAATATGATTGATGGAAAAAAATTTTTTTTTTACAGAAAGGTCTTGATAAATATGCCATATAGTTTTGGAGACAAGATGTTTTCTTAACCGAATTTAACTAGTCGTCTACCTGTGTAATCTGGACTTTCTCCGAGAATTCTTGTCATTGGAAAACTTACTTCTGCTGTACACAATATGATTGATGGAAAAAAATTTTTTTTACGGAAAATTCGTGATAAATATGCCATATTGTTTTGGACACAAGATGTTTTCTAAACTAATCGTTGAGCACTACATCAAAAACTAATGATGCGCTATATGAAGAATTTATATAAACCTACGGTTTTTACCTTCATCAAATCTTTCTCCTCCCGCGCTCAGAGCACATTTCCGGTTCCTCCTGAATCTGTGCCTCCCAGATTTCAAAAAAAAGTTTTGTTTTGCTTTGCAGCCTCAGTTCTTTCTTTTTGGCACAAAGGAGCAAGTAAACTTCTTATCAACAAATGGAGTGTCTGCAGCCTTATTGCCCCGTCCTAGGCTGACTTCTTTCTCCTGTGTGGCTCAGGCTCTGTGGCCAGGATCCGAGGAGGAGGAGGGAAAAACCACAGTGGATGAGAAAGAGAGCTCCATGCCATGGCGTAGGGTGGGCTGGGGAGGGAGGGGTCTGCGGCCTGGTTGGGATTTGCTGCGTGGAGGATGGGGGTAGGGATGGTTTCCAAGACGTAATATTGGGGGCTCAGCATCCCAGGGGGCTTTGGAGAGGACTCCTCTCTGAAGACTTGGAAAACTGGAGTCTGGGCTGCTCTGAAGCTTCAGCCTCCACACTGGAAACACAGCTTGGAAATGGCAACCTCGAACCCCACAAGCCCCGGGCCCCCGCCAACAAAGAGACATGGGGGACTGGTCCATCCTCATGAATCTGTCTGCTCCCTTGGAGACCCCCACCCAGGGGTCTGTAAATATGCTTTGTAGCCTGGCAGGCAGCTGTGAGAGCTGGACGCCCCCCGCTCCTGGGGGCCAAAAGCCTTTCCCACCACCCCATCTGCACAGGTGACTTCACACACAGTTTGGGGATCCCATGGCTGGTGTCACACCCGAGGCACCCTTGGTGGCAAATGCAGGAACTCTGGGGGCTGTCTGCTTGACAGTTTCAAAAGCACCTACTAGTAGAAAGGCCCTTTTATTTATGAAGAAATAAAACTGGCTGCCAAGTGCCCTGAACCCCACAGAGCTCCCCCCCTCCCCTTTCAAGTTGACCCCCATCCAAGGCTCGGCAGATTCTGCCCCCTTTTCTCATTGCATCCGGGCTCTGCCCACTCTGAGGTCACCCGGCCTCAGTCCCCTTCCTGATGGACTCCTGTCCTCCCTGTGCCCCGCAAACTGCTCTCCCCATGTCTTCCAGTTACATCAAAACCCCCTGGAGGATTGTGATAATGAGTCTATGAGCTGAAGGGTCCTTGGGGAAGAAATGAGACCTTTGCCTTCTAGAAGAATCCTGAGTGACGCTGAAGCTGCCCGACACGGGCTCTGCTTTGATCTGGACCCTGCGAAACCCTGGCCCTCCCTGCCCAAACCAGGATCCCTCAACCCCGTTGCCTTTCTTTGCCTCTGTGCCCTCCACCCCCTCCATTGCCCCCAGCCTGACAACCACACTGCTCCTGACCCGAGCCCCCTTCCTCCCCAGAATGGCCTCTGGCCTCTGCGTGATCCCCGTGCCCCACAATCCTTCCTGGCTCTCTGGACTCGGCTCCCCCACTGGACTCTAGCCTCCCCCTCCCTCCACCTCCTGCCCTATTCCCCGCCGATCATCAGGGCCCCTCTGCCAAACCTTGAGCCCCCGCGCCCCCGTAGTCTCTGTCTGCAGTTCTCTGGGCTTCTACCCCTTAATGGCTCCCCAGTCGGCCAGGAGCTCTCCCAAATCCAGTGCTTTGTCTTTAGTGTCAGGGCACTCATCTCCATAACCATCTAACCTGTTTATAAACCTCTTCACGGGCCTGGCGCCCACAACCCCCTAATGGACTTCACTGGGCCCGAAAAGAGGTGTCTGTATGGATGCCCACACTTCTCAGACTCTGGGAAAATGCTTTTCTTCTCCCTTCTAGCTTCTGGAGGCTGTCCTCATTCTGGGTTCTGGTCCCCCATCACACCCATCTTCCCTCCTCTCCCATCTTCTCTTTTCCTTCCTAGGCCAACACTCTCTCTCTCTTCAGATGACAGACCACCCAGATAGTCCAGAGTCATCTTTCCATCTCACAGGTGCAGTGTCTTTGCCAGGGAATGGAACATTCTCAGGATCCAAGGATAAAACTCAGGGTAACTTTGGGGGCAGTTTTCTGCTGTACCACAGTACTAAAGAACCCCAGTAATTTTCTCTTCATATTAAAAAAAAAAAAGCTCGGGGCGCCTGGGTGGCTCAGACGTTAAGTGTCTGCCTTCAGCTCAGGTCATGATCCCAGGGTCCTGGGACCGAGCCCCGCATCGGGCTCCCTGCTCGGTGGGAAGCCTGCTTCTCCCTCTCCCACTCCCCCTACTTGTGTTCCCTCTCTCGCTGTGTCTCTCTCTGTCAAATAAATAAATAAAATCTTTAAAAATAAATAAATAAATAAAAATAAAAAAAATAAAGCTTTAAAAAAACTACCCAGTTGCAGTCCTGTGTCTGTGATCATGGTAACATGCCATCTCCCCACTTGTATCTCCTCATGCTCCCCAGCCCTCTAGAAGGGCCCCATTGCTTCCCATCAGAAACAACACCTTTGCTCCTTCTGATTTGCTCTTTTGCTGTTGGCAGATTATTCCAAAGAGGAGAACCTTTTCCTTTCACATCCTCTTATTCAAAGCAGACCAAATATCCAACAAAGTTTTGTCTTTGTAACAAAGAAAATACTGAATTCCACTTGGACATCACAACACTTGATACCAAAGGCTCTTGTCAAAAGTTCTTAGACATAAACCCAGGTAATCTCAGCCTGAGGGAACCAGGACAAATAAAATTGCCTGACCATGAAATATTTGCAACTGTCTATGTATGTGCATTCGGGCTCTGTGCTAGGCTGTCATCTGTCCTATGCTGGAAACAATGCCATTTCACACTGGGACAAAACTGTTCTCATTAAACCCATGCACCATACCTTGCTCCCAACGCCGTTTTTCTACTCCCTGATTTCTCCTACCCAAGGATCATTCATGTGGAAGGATGATTATCTTTCCTACATAACTTTCGTTTTTTTAAGATTTTATTTATTTATTTACTTGAGAGAGAGAGAGAACATGAGTGAGGGAGGGGCAGAGCAGAGGAAAAGTGAGAAGTGGACTCCCCACTGAACAGGGAGCCTGATGCGGGGCTCGATCCCAGGATCCCGGGATCATGACCTGAGCCGAAGGCAGACACTTAACCGACTGAGCCACTCAGGCACCCCTATTTGGGATGAGATGCTTCTCCGTACCATCCCCAAATGCCCAAGGGTCAGGAGGAAGAGGAAGGGAAGGGGGATGAGACCTAAAGCCCCAGTGACTATAGGGAGTTGAGGGGTTCAGAAGGAATGCACGGGTGTGCCAGTTAGGGATAAAGGGGTGGAGGATGTAGAGGTATCGATGGGGGACAACCAAAAGATTCAAGAGAGCCGAAGAAAACATCTAAGCTATAAAAAAGGATGAATAAGGATCAGGGGATGATGAGAACGGAAGTCTTAGATGAGCCAGGTTGGGGATTCCATGTTGCTAGAAATGCCCAATGAAGTCCCTCAGTGTCCTTAGGAGATGTTTGCCATTTCTGGAGATACTGAACTGATTTAGTGCCATAGTTGTAAAGCACAGTCAGTGACAGAAGAAAAGATGACAAACTACAGAATAAGATGACAAACTACCCATGGATTAATAGATAGTCAAACCAGAGAGAAAAAAGTTTGAAAAGAGGGGCGCCTGGGCGGCTCATTAGGTTGAGCTCCCAGCTCTTGATTTCGGCTCGGGTCCTGGGATGCAGCCCCACATCAGCCTCCCTGCTCAGTGGGAACTCTGCTTGTCTCTCCCTCTGCCTTTCACCCTGCTTGTGTTCTCTCTCAAATAAAAGAAAAAAAAAAATCTTTAAAAGGAAAAAAAACTTGAAAAGAGCAGGGAAAGAGTTCAGCTTGCTCAATCTCCTTCCTCCTGAAGGAAAGGGGACCAGAGCAACTGCTTCTTTGAAAATCCATCCTCTTTAGGAACAAAACCATGTCTCAGAAGACTTCATATTGTTAATATGTCCAAACCCCCAAAGTGATGTACACATTCAATGCAATCCACGTTAAAATCCCAATGGCATTTTTGGCAGGAAGTAGGAAAAAAAATCATCCCTCAATTCATAACCCCAAGGAGCCAGAACAATCTAGAAATAATAGAAGTGGGAGGCTTGTACTTCCCGATTTCAAAACATATTACTGAGCTACAGAAAACAAAAGAGTGAGGTCCTGGCATAGACACAGAGACACACATAGACCAAATGAACAGAACAGAGAGCCCCTAAATTTCAGAGCCTTCCACACATGGCCAAATGATCTTCCCCAGGGTGCCAATCCCACTCGAATGAGAAAGGACAGTCTCTTCAATGAAAAGGCTTGGGAAGACAGGATATCCACATACAAAGAAGGAAACCGGACCCTTCCTTTCCACCATACACAAAAATTAACTGAAAATAGATAATGCGTCTCAACAGAGAACCTAAGACCGTGACGCTGAGAGAGGAAAAGCGGAGAAAAGCTTCATGACATTGGACTTGGCAATGATGTCTGGCACATGACACCAAAAACACAGGCAACAAAACCAACGAGAAAACCGGGGCCATTTCAAGCTTACAGACTGTTGGCCCTCAGGAGAAACAACCCACTTGGGGCAAAGGGAACCTACACAATGGGGAAAAGACTTGCGGTTCCTATGTCTGGTAAGGGATTCAAATCGAGAAGGTGTAAAAAACTCTACAATTCACAACAACAAGGAAAACAAACTACCCCACTAAACAATGGGCAAAAATCTTGAAGAGGCATTTCTCCAAAGATATGCAACGGCCACCAAGCTTCTGAGAACAGGCTCAGCACCAGTAATCATTACAGAAAGCAAATCAAAGAACAAAGACATATCATGTCACACCCGTTAGGATGGCCACTATCAACAATAACCAAAAGAACCCAAAACCCAAAAACCGTAAAACAACTTGTGTTGGGGAGGATCTGGAGGCATTGGAACCCTGGCCCCATGTCGGTGAAAATGTAAAATGGCCCATCGGCCGTGGAACACGGTGCAGAGTTTCCTCCAAAGGAAGAACTAGACTTACCACGTGATGGAGCAATCTCACTCCCGATTTTACATCCGTAAGAATTGGAAGCAACGTTACAAAGGATACTTGCACATCCCCGTTCGTTGCAGTGTTCTTCTCCAGAGTCAAGCACCCACATGTCCACACACAGAGGAATGGATAAAGAACGTGTGGCATCTACATAACAGAATGTTATTCTATCTTAGAAAAGAAGGTAATTCTGGACCTTCTGCGAAGTGAAATGAACATGTCACAGAAAGACAAATACCCTATGATTCCTCTTAGATGTGTATCTAAAGTAGTGACATTTCAAAAACGGAAAGAACTGTGGGGGCAGTGGGGCAGACGGGGAGGAAACACAGAGCTGTGGGTACAGATCCTCAGTCACAAAATGAACAGGTGCTATAGAGATGCATTGTACGGCAATGAGAATATATATACCCCTGCTGTACTATACACTGGTTCATGGCTAATGGTAGTAAATATAATGTTATGTGTTTTTTACTATAATTTTTAACAGATTTCTTTAAGGGAGAAACCGGGGTAAAGAACCCTGGGGCCTTTGAAACCTTCCTGCCTTCAAAGAGGAAGTTCTGGGTCTGACAAATACAAAGTGTTGGTGGGTGAGGTTCATTTCCTGGTCTCAATCAGGCCGTTTCACCCTAGATGGTTGCTTGTGGGGTCTCTGAGCCCCTCAAGAGCCCACAGTTAGGAAGAGGCTCAAAGCTCCAGTAATTATTGGGAGATTATCGGGAGATAATCGGGAGATATCGGGAGAAGGGCCGGGCAGGGATGGAAACAGGGGTAGAGGAGGTAGCAGTGTGGAAGGGGGACAGATGAAGGGATTCAAGAAAGCTGAAGAATCGGGCGCCTGGGTGGCTCAGTTGGTTAAGCGACTGCCTTCGGCTCAGGTCATGATCCTCGAGTCCCGGGATCGAGTCCCGCATCGGGCTCCCTGCTCGGCAGGGAGCCTGCTTCTCCCTCTGACCCTTCCCCCTCTCATGTGTTCTCTCTCATTCTCTCTCTCTCAAATAAATAAATGAAATCTTTAAAAAAAAAAAAAAGAAAGAAAGCTGAAGAATCTAAAATGTGACATTAAAAAAGAAAAAGTAAAAAGGGGGTGCCTGGCTGGCTCAGTCCATAGAGCATGAGACTCTTATCTCTAGGTGGTGGTCTCAAGCTTACTTTAAAAAATAAAAATAGAAGTTCTTGGGTGGGTCAGTTGGTTAAGCATCCAACTCTTGATCTCAGCTCAGGTTTTGATCTCAGGGTTTGTGTTCCAGCCCCGCGTTGGGCTCCATGCTGGGCATGGAGCCTATACTAAGAAAAATGTGTTTTAATTAAAAATGAAGTTTAAAATAATGGAAATCAAAAAAGGAAGAATGAGGACAGGGGATGGTGTGGAGGGAGACACCTTAGATGAGCAGGTTGGGAAGCTCCTGTGTCAGAGGCTCTATGTGGCCATGGAAGCTCCCTTGTGTTTAAGAAAACCTTTGCCTTTTCTGAAGATACTAAATAGAATTAGCACCCTAAAGGGGAAGCGTCTAGCAGGCAGTGCAGAGGAGAGAGGAGGAGAGTCCCTCATGGCATTAACAAACGGTGAGGGCAAAGAGGACACTTTGCAGAGGGCACAAAACATGTCTCTTGGTTCCTCCCACTTATGGGCTCCAGGATAGGCATGGAGGGAACCCCTCCAAATGGGCAGAGCTGCAAAGTCACAGGAAAGGGACCAGAGAAACTGCTTCTTGGAATATCAACCATCCTCACCCAAGAGAGCCAGATGGTGCTCTGGGGCCTGTCCTCTTTCTGGGCTCAAGGGTACCATTGGGGTTCACATTAAGAGACAGGATTTCTTACCACAGTTTTTGACCCCCACGCAGCCCTGGGACGTGGTAGCCACGCTGGGCTCACCAGGCCTGGGCTTACTGAGCGGACCTTCCCTTTTTGTACAAGTCTGCAGCTTGGGTCCACGAAGCCCCGGCCTCCCCCCTGCCGGTGGCCTGAGGGACCTTCCATGCAGGGGCTGCCCTCCTGGGTCCACGTGGGCAGGGGTGAAGGCACGTGATGAATCTGAAGACCCAGAGGAAGGGCCTGGCTCAAGAGAGACCATGGAGGGGAGAGGGTGTGCGTGGATCAACCACCCAGTGGGGCATCTCTCCTGGGGCCACCTGGAAATGTGCAGCCTGCCGTGTTCTGGCTCTTGCGCCTCATCATTCAAATGAGGTCTTTACAGAGGTAAAGAGCTACATGGAGGTTTGAGTCTTCATGACCCCACCACACAATTACAAGAAAGGGGATCTACCCCCAGGAATGAAAGGACAGGGAGACCCACCCTCTCTACTCACACCCACCTCCCCTCAAACCTGGAGCGGCCAGTGCGCCTGAAGCCTGGGGGTCCATAATGCAGGGCTTTGGAGGCCACATGAGGGACCCTGTGTCTTATTCGAAGTGCAGTCGGACGTGTCTAAAGAGACTGTTTATTCGTTGTTTGATCTGTTTTCTAGAAGCGACATGATCTATTTACATGACGTTATTCTAGTGGTATCGCTCTGCTTGCTGCGCAGAGAAGACCCCAGAGAGAGGAGACAGTGGAAGCTGTCATAGGCAGAAGTGACCCCCAAGGATGTCCACACCCTGCTCCCCAGAGCCTGTGAATACGTGACTGGACAAGGCAACGGGGAATTAAGGTTGTTACTAGGCTGGCCTTTAAATGGGGAGATTGTCTTGGGCGATCCCTGTGGCTCTGTGTCAGGCTTCTGACCTACAAAACTCTAGGATTAACAAGTTGTGTTGTGTGAAGCCACTGCGGTTGTGGTAATTTGTTACGGCAACAGTAGGAACCTCACGCCTGCAAGGCTGGTTAGACCCTGCCAGGTCCACGTAGGAAATGACAATTTGGACTCGTGGTCACGGTGGAGGAGAAAGTGGTAGAGAAATAGGAGAAATGTCGGGGCAGGTGGGGGACCTGGAGAGGTTTGGGTGACAGATTCCACGTGGGGCAGGGGGGACCAAAGATTCAATAGTGACTCTCATGATTCTTGCTGCAGCACCCACGTGGCGGGAAAGACCTTTAATAGAAGGAGATGTGTGCAGGCTGAGCCTGTGTGGAGACCGGAAGTGAATGCTGGAATTATGTGTGCAGTTAAGGCGCTGAGAGGGGGCACTGGGACGGGTTCGGCTTGGTCCCAGCTCGTGCGAGAGGCCAGAGAGGAGAGGTGGGGGCAGTCCATCCAGCAGGACATGATCCTCACGATGTCCACTGGGGCCTGGAGGCATCCATCAAGCCCGACGTGTCCCCCCACGCACTTGAAAAGTATATCCAGGGGCGCCTGGGTGGCTCAGTTGGTTAAGCGACTGCCTTCGGCTCAGGTCATGATCCTGGAGTCCCGGGATCGAGTCCCACATCGGGCTCCCTGCTTGGCAGGGAGTCTGCTTCTCCCTCTGACCCTCCTCCTTCTCATGCTCTCTGTCTCTCATTCTCTCTCTCAAATAAATAAATAAAATCTTTAGAAAAAAAAAAGAAAAGTACATCCAGTGGGGTGCCTGGGTGGCTTAGTCAGTTAAGCGTCTGACTCTTGATTTCCGCTCAGGTCATGATCTCGGGGTCGTGGGATTGAGCCCCACATCAGGCTCCACGCACAGCAGGAAATCTGCTTCTCCCTCTCCATCTGCCTCCCCCCCCCCCCCCCCCCGGTGCTCACTCTCTCTCTCTAATAAATAAATGCAATCTTTTAAAAAAATTAAAATAAAAAATAAAAAACTGAACCTAAAGAAAGATTTACTATTACTTTGTTTACATCAGTGAATACAATTTTAAACCCACACTAACTCTGAATGCCTGCTTTTGTATTACTTTATATAGAAGTGGGTTGGGGCCATACAATGCCAAAAATGAATTAAAAACACACATGGCAAATAAAAATGCTCCCTCCCTGACTAGGGTCAAGCAAGCAGATACATACAGGCAATTTACTTTAGAATAGAAAAGAAAAAAAAAAAAAAAAAAAAAAAAAAAC
>NC_058418.1:11169349-11327309 GCF_002201575.2 Neomonachus schauinslandi | reverse complement strand
TTTAAAAAAAAAAAAAAAAAAAAAAAAAAAAAAAAAAAAGCCCCTCATCTAAGCTTGTGAATTCTGGTACAAACTTAAAAAAACCTTCCAGGGAGCTATATGTGGAACAACGTCCAAAACCCACTCTGAAAGGGAAAACATTCAAATTCCAAGAAACCAGGGCAGAGAGACCTTGTTGAAGACACAGGACATTCAGTAGAGACCCTAGAAAAATTATACCTTAGGAGCAAGGCTAAACCAGCCCTAGAGTGAAGTCTATACCCAAGCTAATAAAATTTAAATATTCTATATTATTCTATACTACATATTCTTAAATATTTCCAGATATTAGCAATGAACAACTGGAAAGTGAAATATTTTTTAGATACCATTTGAGGGGGGTGCCTGGCTGGCTTGGCCGGTGGAGCATGCGAGTACACTATTCTGTACTCACTACTTCAACTGCCACACACATCTCTCTCAATCTATGATGGCTTGAATTGTGTCTCCCCCTCTTCCAAATTCATATGTTGAGGTCCTGACCCCCAGTACCTCAGAAAGTGACCTTATTTAGAGATAAAGTCTTTACAGAGGTAATCAAATGAAGATGAGGTCATTAAGGTGGGACCCAATCCCGTATGACTGGTGTCCTTATTCAAAGGGAAAAATCTGCACACAAACACACATAGAGGGCAGAGAATGTGAAGACTCAGAGAGAAGACAGCCATCCACAAGCCAAGGAGAGAGGTCTGGGACAGATCCTTCCCTCCCAGCCCTCAGAAGGAACCAACCCTGCCAACACCTTGACTTTGGGCTTCCAGCCTCCAAAAGTGTTATGATAATACCTTTCCGTTGTGTAAGCCTCCCAGGCTGTGGTACTTAGTAATGGCAGTCCCAGAAAACAAATCCACAGGCCAAGAGTCAATTTAGGATGATCTTCACTATAGGAGCTAGAAGCCAGCTGTGGGGTCAGGCCTGGAGGCAGGGCAAGTGCTAGTCAGAGAGACGGGAAGGGATGAGGGAGGGTCCCAGGGCCTAAGGGACAGGGTCCTTGGGACCAGAACTACCTCTTCATATTTATACTATTCTTAATGTTTTTGTTAATAATATATTAATAATTATACTTAATATTAACTGTCCCCAACTGGAAGTTTTAAATATATTTTTATGTAAAATTAAGAGCTTTTACTAACACCATTCTGACTGAGGCATTTTCTCTATTAAAAATAAATATTCATTTATAGCTTAACTTCTAGGAATAGTACCAATTCTGAAAGTACACAAAGGGTACTTTATTTTGTTTGGATGCTGAGAGTTGAGGGGGGTAGTGACTTGGATTGCTGGGTCCAGATGACAGTAGGCTGGGACCTGGACCCCTGAGTCTGAGGGAGGAGAGGACCAGGGGCCTGATTCCTGGGTCTGAGGGAGGAAGGGGCTGGGGCCCTGGACTCCTGAGTCTGAAGGAGGAGGGGGCTGGGAGTCTGGACTCCTGGGTCTGAGGAAGGAGGGGGCTGGCAACATGGACCCACAGATTCCTGAGAGATGAGAGAACTGGGGGCCAGGCATCAGGGACCCAGTATTTGAAGTGAATTTCTTACTATCTTTTCTCTTACTTTGCTCCTGGAGGCGGTGCCAAAACCACAGTGAGCACTAAAAACTCTCTATCCTGTAAGTCTGTTCCTTGTTAAAGGGCATCAATCAAGACAGTCCCTTCGGTTATTCTAAGAACTGCCAAAGCTTCCAGAATATGCCAGCCAGACAGTGAGGACAGAATCAGCCATGCTCACTCCCATCATACAGAGAGACCTCCTCCCCTGAAATCTGCGGGCACTGCCCTGGTCAGGTTGCTGGGGCAAGGATGGGATTGGCCATGGCCCTTTTGTAAGGTGCTTCATCCCTTCCTGCCTCCTAATGATCCCAACGCACCCTGTCCTATAGCCCCAGGATGTAAAGGCCTCTGACACCTAAATATTTCTCATCCCCTCCCGGAATCACATGCCGATTCTTAGCGTTTGGAATGTTAAAACATGAAATAATTGGGGGCTACGATATAACCTAATTGTAACTCTTTTGTCCTGGGTTATTTCATCTTTGAAAACATTTTTTGGTGGATTCTAAAAGGCCATAATATTCTTCCTGATCTAGCTAAATTGCTTTCTCTTATATTTGTATTAACTCTCCCTAGTTTTTTTAAAGTTCTAATTGTGGTATTTCCTCTATTAAAAATATTCATTTACACCACAGCACTCACAGAAACAGCACCAAGTCTGAGAGTACACCAAGGACCCCTTTGCTTCATGTTACATATAGATCTGGACAGCTTACATATGTATGAAACAGAGTTTTCAGCCACGAACAAGAAATCCGAATGAAAGCCACGTCTTCCCGGTGGCAGTGGCACGGCCACGTGGGTGAGCTACAGCGGCAACCTGCGCCCTCACAGTCACTGCTCATGCCCACAGTCAGGGGGGCTGGAAGTGACTCTGAAGCCGGTATTTCTCTATTCAGCCTTCCAGAAGGCCATGGCGGGGGCCGGCGCTGTGACGCGATCAGAGGGAGACGCCCGGCCTGGCCAGGAACCGCCGCGCGTGAAGGTGACGAGGCCAAGCTGCCTCCCAGTGACCACGGCCATCGGGCGGGTGCTGCGGCAGGGCCCAGGCTGGGAACACGGGAGGCGATTTGGGCAGGGAGAGTAGTTCAGTGGAGGAGAGCCAAGGGTGTGACCTCCTAGCCTGGCTGGAGAAGCAGAGACTCCACCGCCCAACGAGAGCAAGTGATCAGGGAGGCCGTTTGAGGACGCACCGCCCGCCCTGCTTTGCTCACTGGGCGCTGCGAACACAGCGACCTCCCCGCAGCCCCAGCACGCTCGCCACTCGCCATTCTGTGCATGCGTGCCTTCTAAGCCGGGCAGGAATGGGCTTCTCCAGGGCCAATGGGGTGCGGCGTTCCTTCGGGTTCATCCAATGAGCGCATCAGATGCTTTCACATTGACCAATGGGGCTTCGAGTAACCTGTTGGGCGAAGCTGGCCCCGCCTTCCGTGTGTCTGAGAGACGAAGCCGAGGCTGAGTGGAACGAGAGGGGCGTTCCGGGCCGTTCCTTCAGCACCGTGAGGTTCTTGTGAGGTTATCTGAAAGCCAGGTGGAATTTGGGTCCCTTAAGGAGAAAAGGAGGGCTGGGGACCCAGATTCCTGGGTCCTGAGGAAAGAGGAGGGGTGGGGGGCAGGACTCCTGGGTCTGAGCGGGATGGAGGCCGGGGGGCTCAGAATCCTGCGGCAAATGGCGGCTGGAACCCAAAGCCCTGGATCCCTCGGTAGAACAGGACTGGGATCTCAGAATTCCGAGTTCTGGGGGGCCTGGGGCCTGGGGGGCCGAGAATCCCGGGGCGTGGGAGAACATAGGCTTGAACCAGGCCTCCTGAGCCTGAGGCCGAAGGGGCGTCCGGGCCGCGCCCGGGACCCCGAGGCTGGAGGGTGCTGGTCGTTGAACTCCTCTGTCTTCGGAGAATAGGGGTTTGGGTCGGAGGGTTGCAGCTGTGGAAACTGAGGCACAGTAAACGTGCCAATGTGCTCACACTCGCAGGCCAGCCAGGGCCACCCCGACAGTGGAGGCCTCGGTCTTCCGTCGCCGTGACAGTACTTGCCAGAAGGTCGATGCAGCCTCGCTGTGTGAGGCCGAACAGCCCCCTCTTGTCTCTCAAATCGCAGATCCGTAGCCGCTCTTCCACGCCGCTCTGAAAGACGCCATGGGAACCCGTCGTGTCCAGGGTTTGCTGTTCCTCCTCCTCCTCCTCGGGGCCCCCTCCTTGGCCTGTAAGAACGGGGGGTCCCGGGGGGAGAGCTGGTTCAGAGAGGATGCACCTCTGGGGAAGGAGGACTGGGGGGGTGGGGTGGGGGCAGGTGCTTAACCGCGGTCTCATTTCCTCCCCAGTGGAGCAAAATTTGCACTGTCACAAGGGCATATCGATGAGTGTAGAAGAGGACCCAAGGAAGACGTTTAATTGGACCACAGAGAACGTTGAGACTTGTGACAGTGGGTCATTGTGCCAGGAATCCCTTCTGATGATTAAAGCAGGTAAAGCGAGAAAGGGCAGTTGGGTCGGGTGGGAGGAAGGGTATGTTGTGGGCAGGGCTGTTCCCCCTCCCCTGGGGCCAAACCATAGGCCCACCATCCCCTTTCTTTCCCTCCTGTCTCCGAACAGGGGCCAAGACAGCAGTTTTGGGCACTAAGGGCTGCGTGGCAGATGGGACACAGGCGATAATGTACGTCCAGCACTCCCCACCCCCAGGCATAATCACAGTCTCCTACAGCAGCTACTGTGAGGAGCCCTTATGCAACAGCAGGCAGAACTTACTGGAGCTGTGGAAGGAGGAAGAGACCCCGGGTACGTGGGGAGGTGAGACATGCGCACTGAGGGAAACTAGGTAAACCCCTGGAAAGATGGCGGGTCTTCCTTCTCTGTGTTCTTACTTGGCTCAGGCCCAATGGGGCCATACACAAAAGAACCTCAGAGCTTTTGCCTGCCTTTTTCTAAATGGTTACCTTGGGGTCTAAACACTGCTCAGAGCACTGGGCTGTCAATGAAGGCTGAGGTGTCAAGTTGGGTTTTGTGTTGATTAAGCAATAAAGTGTCAGTGGAGGTTTCCAAGCAGGATGGTGTGGCATAATCAGTCTGGCAGTTACTGCTTCCCCAATCTGGCCAGGCCCTACGGCAATCTGGCCCTGCCTAACTTTCCAGCTCACTCCCTTCTCTTCCTTCCCTGCTTGTTGTGTTTCAGCTGGGGCCAGTAGTCAAAATACTTAACAACAGATATGGTACTGGCCAATCAGAATGGATGCTGGCCATAAAAAAAACCGTCCACCCCTCTCTGTGCCTACCAACTGAATACCAACACTGCAGTGTCTCACAGTCCCCGAAATCCACCAACCTGCTCACACCTCCCAGCCTTTGTCCTTGCTGTTTACTTTGCTACCCACCCCAACCCCCATTTTCACTCAGCTAGCCTCTGTTCACCCTCCACCTCAACTCAGGGGTCCACTCTGTGAAAATAGTTAGCAAATTCTTCCAGGTGGTTAGATACCCTTCCATTCCTTTGCCATCATACCTTGGACACAGTGCCTACTGAGATGTACTATAATTACTGGCATGTCCTTCTTCTAGATGGTGATCTCAGTGGCAGGAACTGTGTCCTCTTCATGTCTGTCTCCACACCTAAGCACACAGTTTGGAAGTCATGTTGGATGGGTTCTGATAGCAAAGAGTCAGTTGGAGAGGCATGGCAAGGTTGCAGTGATAGGCCTTGATTGTGGGGGTGTCAGCAGCAAAGACTTGGGGAAGAGAGGGAAGCAAGAAGAGACAAGTCCAGAGGCAGGACATACCCTAATTGCCCTCTGTTTCTCCCTCTAGCTCCCAGTATGTCACCACGCCTCCACTGCCCAACCTGTGTGGCTTTGGGGGCCTGTTTGAATGCTCCTTCTCTTCCCTGTCCCAATGATACAATTCAGTGCTATCAAGGAAGACTTCAGATCACTGGAGGTAAACTGAACATCCGGTGGTTTCAGAGGCTGGAAAACCAGACATCTGGGTGGATCCCAAGGGGTTCTGACACTCGGGGTTTGGGGAATGAGGAAGGACTGATTCCTCTCTGATTTCCTAAAACATCCACGTATCTCCCCATCCTTTCTTGTTCCATAGGAGGCATCAACTCATTTTTGGAGGTCAAAGGCTGTACATCCATAATTGGCTGCAGACTGATGTCTGGGATCTTTACAGTAGGGCCCATGTGGGTGGAGGAAATCTGTCCATATCAGTCTCTCCTTCAACCCCGAAATACTGAAAATGGGGCCACCTGGCTTCCTGTTTCGGTTTGGAGGTTAGAACTAGTGCTGCTGATGTTACTGCAGTAACTTGTCCATTGTTCCTGAGGAGGTGCTTCTTGTCCTGGACCGCAGGACACCCCTCTTGACTGCTGGCCATCAACAAGTTGAGGAGCAAGTGGAGAGCTAAGAACAGAGAGAGTTCCTGTGGATGTATTTTATATTTCTAATAAAGTTTCTGCTGTGATTGGTGTATAACCCAAGACTAGAAGTGGAATTTTAGTGCTGAAAGGGCCCTTAAAATTCATTGTCTCCAACCCACACATTTTGCAGGAAACAGAGATCTGGAAAACTTGAGCGTCTCACACTGACATAGCTATGGGCAAAGCAAGACCAGAACTTCGATACTTGGACCTGAAGTCTGGTTTTCCTTTCACTCTGATTGGTCACTTTTTCTTGTTAGCTGGGCAAGAGATCAGCATTAGCCTCCTTCAGAGCACTCTGAGCCCAACCTTAAGGCCACAGTTCGCTGTTTTGTTCTAATATTTCCCTGGGAGGTATGGCAGATTTTGAAAAATCAGACTCCAAGTTCTGTTAAAATAGACCCCATCTCCTATGTCCTGTCTCTTGCCCCTTTACATCATTCCTTTCCTTCTCTGTTGCTTACTTCATGCATCTTCAGTGGACACAGGGCACGTAAGAGGCAGCTGGGGCTCAGCAGGGTATGAAAACTGGGGCCTAGGACTCTTGGGGGGAAGATTTGTTTTTAGTTTCTCCTGCTTATTATGCAAGAACACATAAAACCCATCTTATTATAAAAGACTCCAATGATATAGGAGCCACATAGGAAAAAGTAAAAGGTGGGGAGAGGATAAGGGGGAATAGACATTTATTATTTTATTTAAATAGTTTTATTGTGGTTTAACTGATATAGCCAACTGCACCAGGGGTGGAAGAAGACTTAATGAAAACTACTGACTCCTACAAAGGACAAAGGACAGGGGAGTTTGGCCATAGTATAGTCTATCCAAGTTCTTTCTAGAAAGTTTTCTGGTTCTAAATCAACTCTTTGAGTTAAAGACGCCCGCCAGCTAATACTTTATCTTTGTCCCTAGGCATCCAGTTTCCCATCATGTCAGTTTGCAGGAGAAAGCACAAACAAATCAAATTTGAATTTAATGAGGGGGCATTTAAGTCTCTGAAATAATAAGCATTCAGAACCATGACTGGTAAATGCCATCTAGGGCAAAAACAAAAACAAGCCAACTAGATGTTTCTCATAGAAGAATGGCTTTCTTTCTTTTTTTTTTTTTTTTTAAAGATTTTATTTTATTTATTTGACGGAGAGAGAGAGAGACAGCTAGAGAGGGAACACAAGCAGGGGGAGTGGGAGAGGGAGAAGCAGGCTTCCTGCAGAGCAGGGAGCCCGATGCGGGGCTCGATCCCAGGACCCTGGGATCATGACCTGAGCCGAAGGCAGACGCCTAACGACTGAGCCACCCAGGTACCCCGAAGAATGGCTTTCTGATTGCACTGAAGAGAGTTACAAGAGAAATCCCTGAGTGAATGGAAGAATGATACAATTTTCCAAAATTTGGAAATTTTGTGGATTGTTTTGGTATTTTAAAAATTATATGTATCATATGCCGAAGAACTTCAGCGGCACGGGCAAATTTCTCAGGCCACAAACTCAAATATAATAATATATTTACATAAATATACATAATATAAAAGTATTTTAATTATATTGCTTATTTTTATGATACTTTGGTTGTAAGAATCCCTCATCTGACCCAGCGGTAGGCAGAAACTTAACCAGTTTGAATAAACTCAGCCACCTCAGGGCTTTCTCCCTTTCCACTCTCCTTGCCCAGGGCTTGGCTACAGGACTGGTGGGAAGGAGGTAACTGTGTCATTTTTGCCTCTCTGCTGCTCATGTCCACATTCCTGCTGATGCCTGGTACTTGGCTTCCATTCCGGCTGGCGTCCACTGGGAACCTCCAACCCTGTCTGGGCACTGATGGTCATCCACATGGGCCCTCTCGGCTCTGCCATTCCTCTCTCAGCTACTTCAGGGCCTCTTCCAACAGCTCTCAAGTCCCACGGCAGTGCTTCAGGACTCTGGGTTGTGGAGGCATCCCATTTGGCTGATGAAATTCCCCCCAAAATCTGGAGAAAAGATCATTGCACAGGGAACTGCTTCCACCCTAGGTACTAGGGAAGAGATGGGGCCTAGCCCTTGGGAGTTATATCATCCACCTTACACAGACCACTATCACACATTCTTCTCAAATCTATGGTTTTGCAACAATCATGCCGTAAGGCCTTTCGAGGAACTTGAGAATTCCAGGTCTATCAAATCAAAAGTTAGGCCTTCAGAATTATTGTCTCTGTCTCACTTTACATAAGCCTACTTTGAAACTTCAAAGCTGAACGTTAAGATATTTCTGGCTCTTTGCATTTCTAGATAATGGCCCTACTAACTGAGGGACAAGGAGCAAGAGAAGTGGTATAAAGAATTGGAGAGTGGGGAGACAACAGTTAAAATGAAATATAATCCTGCCATACACCTATTCGTTCATCTGTCTGGATTTAGCCTCTATCCTCACCCATACTGCTCTCTCCAGGGCTCTGGTTCATGTTCTTCCCTCCCTGAAATTCCATCTCCCATTCCCACCTACCTATCCATGAGAGCCCCACTAGACATCTCCCTGCCAATTCTAGCAGACCTTTCCTGACTTCTCTGACACCCACGCTCTCCCTCCACAGAGCCCCAGCACATTCAGCCATCTTACTTCAGTATTTTTCTGTTTCCCACACAAAGTATCGTCTCTCCTGACAAGGTAACAGCACTTCAGGCACAGGCCTTGTTTCCAACAGCTTTACAACAGCACCCATAAGATGTGACCAGCAAACTGATGCTGTGGTTTCTTCCAGAACTGCTTATTGAAGTGAACCAAATTTCCCCTAAACACATACACACTCCTCTCCAACAACTAAACTGACTACAATTACTGCAGCCAATTACCTTAAACTTGATGCTAATGGGGAGGAAAAAAGCAGTGAGTTTCTAGAGGGTAGAGAAGAAAAGAGGCAGAAGTTTAGGAAGGGTGGGCACTGAAAAAAGGTAAGAATTTGAAGATCCCTCTCCCTATTTCCTTAATAGTGTTATAGTGGCCATGTGAACAAATCCTGGTTTGGGGCAGTGATGTCAGAGTAGGAGGTCAGTTTTGATCAGGAGCTAGGAAACTAGTTGTTTAAGTTGTTTTACTATTATTTAATGTTAACTAAAGTAATAATTTATTGGGCATTAAATCTGTTTCTTGCTCTATGTGCAGAACTTTAGGAATACAATTTATATAATTGCACTGTATGTTTCTGGTGAAGAGCTGGAGGTGACTTAAATATCCATTACTAAGGGAATGGATAAGCAAAACGGCAGGCCTCTTCTTTGGATGGTCAACACTTATTAAACCACAGCACTATGTTAAAAAAAAATTTCTTTCACAACAAAATCACTTGTAAAAGTTAATACCACAATCAAAATACAAAAGTTCATTCACCCCAAAACTCCCTCATTCTCCTTTGTAGCCCCATCCTCCCCTCATCCCAGTCATAGACAACCATGGATCTGTTCTCTATCACTATACATTTGCCTTTTTGAAAATGGCATAGAAATGGAACCACACAGTATGGAACCTTTGAGACCAGCTACTTTCACTCACTATTCGTGCCTCTGGGATTCATCCATGTTGTATGTGTATTGATGGTTTATTCCTTTTTATGGACAAATACCATTCCATTGTATGGACATACTCCAGTTTATCCATTAAGCCATTGAAGATGTTTGGGTTGTTTCTAGTTTGGGGCAGCAATGAATTAAACTGCTATAAACATTTATTGTACAGGTTTTTTGATAAACATATAATTTTATCTCCAAGATAAATACTTGGGAATAGGATTGCTGGGTCATAAGGCAAGAGTTTGTTTAACTTTACAAGAAATGGAGAAACTGTTTTTCAGAGTGCTTGTATAATTTTTTATTACCACCAGCAATGTATAAGAATCCTAGTTTCATAAGTTTTCAGGCTATAGATACTGTACATATATCATTAGATTCATATTCATTTCACCTTTTTGAACTATTGTAAATAGTACTTTTAGAATTTCAGTTTTCAATTTTTCATTGCTAGTATATAGAATAAATGCAATTGATTTTTGCATGTTGATCTACATACTACAACCTTGCTAAATTCATTTATTAGTTCTGGCAGTTTTTTGTAGATTCCATGGAATTTTTGTAGATTCCATGGAATTTTTCTAAACAATCATGTCATCTGCAAGTAGGGACAGTTTTATTTTTTCCTTTCCAATACGTAGGCCTTTTATTTCTTTCCTTTCTTTCTTTTTAAGATTTTATTTATTTATCTGAGACACAGAGATACAGACAGAAAGAGAGAGCATGAGCAGGGGGAGAGGCAGACAGAGAGGGAGAAGCAGGCTCCCCACTGAGCCAGGAGCCTGATGTGGGGCTTGATCCCAGGACCCTGGGATCATGACCTGAGCTGAAGGCAGACACTTAACCATCTGAGCCACCCAGGCGCCCCTTATTTCTTCTTCTGTTCTTATTGTACCGGTTAGGATTTCTAGTATAATGAATAAAAGTAGCGAGAATGGACATTTTGCTTTGTTCCCAATCTTAGGAAGTTTCTTTAAAAATTAAACATACAGTTACCACAGGATTCAGCCTTTCCTTTCCAAAGTACTACCACTCCCCACCCCAAAAAACCAAAAGCATATGTCCATACAAAGATTTTTATACAAATGTTCATAATAGCTTTATTTATAAGAGCCCCAAACTGAAAACAACTCAAATGCCCACCAACAGTGAAAGAATAGATAATAATATATCTTTATAATGGAATACTACTCAGGAAAGAAAAAAGGAATGAACAATTGATACATACAACAACCGTTGTCCCTCTGCCTACCCCCGTCCCTCCCTGGGCTCGCACGCACTCGCACGCTCTCTCTTAAATAAATAAATAAATAAATAAATAAATAAATAAATAAATAAATAAAATCTTAAAAACCAATAATTGCTCATGTATCTTCCTTTATTGAGATCTTTATTTCTTCATATGGCTTTGAGTTACTGTCTAGTGTCCTTTCATTTCACTTTGCAAAACTCCCTTGAGCATTTCTTGCAGGGCAAGTCTGGTGGTCACAAATCCCCTCAGCTTTTGTTTATCTGGGAATGTCTTAATTTCTCCCTCACTTTTGAAGAACAGTTTTTCTGGATATAGGATTCTTGGTGGACAGTTTCTTTCTTTTAACACTTTGAATATATTGGCCCTCTGTCTTCTGGCCTCCAAAGTTCCTGATGAGAAATCTGCCAGTAATCTTACCGAGGTTCCTTTGTATGTGATGATTTGCTTCTCCTGCTGCTGTCAAGATTTTCTCTTTGGCTTCTGAAAGTTTGGTTATAATGTGTCTCAGTATGAGTCTCTTTGAGTCCATTTTATTTGGAGTTTGTTGAGCTTCCTGGATGTTTATATTCATGTCTTCCATCTAATTTGGAAAGTTTTCAGCCACAACTTGGAAACAACCCAAATGTCCACCAATATTTCTTCAAATATTCTCACTCCTCCTTTCTCTGTCTCTCCTCCCTTTGGGACTCCCACACTTGAGTACTGGTTCACTTGATGGCATCCCACAGGTCTCTAAGGTTCTGTTTGCTTTTCTCCAACCTTTATTTTCCCTGTCTCAGACTTGAAATATTCCATTGTCCTACACTCAAGTTCACTGATTCTTTCTTCTGCCTGCTCAAATCTGTCTTTGAATCCCTCTACTGAATTTTTCATTTCAATTATTGTACTTTTCAACTACAGAATTTCTTTCTGGTTTCTTTTTAGGTTTTCTATCTCTTTATTGATATTTCCATTTTGTTCACACACACTGTCTTCTTGACTTCCTCCACATCTTCCTTTAATTCCTTGAACATCTTTAAGATAGCTATTTTAAAATCTTTAACATATCTGCCATTAGGTTTTGGTTTTGTTTTTTTTTTTAAGATTTTATCTTATTCATTTGAGAGAGATAGCAAGCATGAGCAGGGGGGAAGGGGCAGAGGGAGAGGGAGAAGCAGATTCCCCACTGAGCAGGGAGCCCAATGTGGGGCTCCAGGGTCCTGGGATCATGACCTGAGCCAAAGGCAGACTCTTAATGACTGAGCCACCCAGGCACCCCATGGTCTTTTTTGAAGACAGTTTCTGTTGGGTTTTTTTTTTTCTTCTTTGAATGCCACATTTTCCTGTTTCTTTGTATGCTTTGTGATTCTTTTGTTCAACATCTGAATCTAATAATGTGGTAACTCTGGACATCAGATCATCCCTTTCTGAGGGTTCATTGATTTTATTGTTTTTATTTATCATCATTATTGTTATTTTTATTGTTGTAGACTATCTCTGTGCTGAGGATCAGCCTGAGGTATAAACTTAAAGTCTTCTCCTTCTTCTTTTTTAAGTAGGCTCCACACTGAGCATGGAGCCCAATGAGGGGCTTGAACTCATGATCCCGAGATCAAGACCTGAGCTCAGATCAAGAGTTGGATGTTTAACTGACTGAGCCACCTAGGTGCCCCAAACTTAAGGTCTTCTTAGGTCTTTTCTGAGGCTTTCCTTGGGCATGTGCAGTCACTCTCTAATATTCCCCGTATATGTAGTTATTTTTTGAATATCCTAGTCTTTAATGTCTAGCTCTGAAAGGAGAAAAAGCAAAAGTGAAGGAAGGAGAAAAGGTGCTAGCCCTTCACATCCCCTGGAAGTCACTTAAGCTGGAGAGAAAGGGGCTTGCGACAAAGAGGGAGGTGCAATAACCATGACTGCCCACCTCTTTGTCTGCACCTCTGTGATCAGAAGCAGTAATCAGCAATCAGAGCACAGATCCCCAGTATCTGGAGAACAGAGTCCTTATTGCCCACATGGGCTCCCACAGCTGCATGCAAGTTGCTCCTGGAACACATGCATGACAGCCTGTCACGTGGCTGGGGGTGGTGGATGGGTAGCTGCTACTATGTTAAAAACCCAAATCAGGGGCGCCTGGGTGGCTCAGTTGGCTAAGTGTCTGCCTTCAGCTCAGGTCATGATCCCAGGGTCCTGGGATCAAACCCCACATGAAGCTCCTGGCTCAGCAGGGAGCCTGCTTCTCCCTCTCTGTCTGCCTCTCCCCCTGCTCATGCTCTCCCTTTCTGTCTGTATCTCTGTGTCTCAAATGAATAAATAAAATCTTAAAAAAAAAAAAGAACCCAAATTAACTACAATTTACCATCCAAGCCTTCCACTGGAAACTGAAAGCTTTCAAGAGACTCCAGAGTTCCAAAATAGTTGTATCAGACAGATTCTGCCAAAGCAACTGTAGTCTAGATGGAGAGACAGATTCCTGGTGCTTCCAATTCTTCCATCTTCCCACTGTTTGCCATGTTTTTTTTTTTTAAACTTAGATCAGCAGTTCTAACTACCAAATTAAAGGGAACTCATGGGGCAAAGGAACATGTTAAATGACACCACATGTATACAATCAGCAAAATCCAGGCTGTGGGAACTCTGTATGACCTGGCTTTGTCAAAAATTATGTTTAGAGAAAAAAAAAAAAAAGAGGTGAAGCTATAACTTAAAAGAGACTTAAAAACACAAAATAAAATGCAATGTGTGGACCTCACTTGGAAGCTGACTTGAAAAACCAGGAAAAATATTTTTATGAGACAAGAAAGGAAATCTATTAATCGACTGGCTATTTAACCGTAATAGGTATTTTAAATTCTATCTGACACAAGAACTGAAACCATGTATTTCAACGTGGCAATGGTTTGTTCCAAGAAAGTCTTGCCTAGAAGAAAAATCTGTAAAAGCTCACTTATCAGACAACAGCTTGCTTATCAAGACTGTTTCAAGACCCTCATTTTGTTGTGTTCACCAATCCTAAACTATTGTATCACAATCCTTGCCTAATCCTGGCCAGTTTCTTGGTATGAAGAGCCTGCCTCAAACAGCCTTCCTTGATTTTCCCTTTTGTGGTACCACTGAGATTTTGGTGGTCTCTGTTAGAGAGTCAACTATTAACAGATATAATAAATTTTTTTGTGTCGTGTTTAATAAGAAAAGGGGAGGCTTATCTCCTTGAAGAAATATACTGAAGGATTTACATATTTTTAGAAGATTTTACTTATTTATTTGAGAAAGAGAAACGAGCAGGGGGAGAGGGGAGAGGCAGGGAGAGAGGGAGAAGCAGACTCCCCGCTGAGCAGGGAGCCCCACCCAGGTATATCCCAGGACCCCCTCCCCCGCCCAGATGATGACCTGAGCAGAAGGCAGATGCTGAACCAACTGAGCCACCCAGGCGCCCCCTGATGGATTTACATATAAAATGCAAGTAAGACTGAGATTTGCTTCAATATAGTAGGGGACAGAGAATGGGTGGGGCATAGAAAAAATGAAATTGACCATAAGGTGATAATTTTTGAAGCTTGTTGGTAGGTTGGTAGCTACCTGGGGTTTCCTACACAATTTTTGTCTACTTATGTACATGTTTGAAATTGCCCATAATAAAAGGTGGTTTTTTTTAAAGTGTGCTACTCAGACCACAACATTGGAGTTATGCTTAATCATCCTCTCTTCCTCTCTTGTGCTATATCCAATCCATTAGCATATCCTACATATATTCAAAATTCCTCTAGAATCTGACCATTTCTCATTACCTCCACTGCCACTTCCCTGTCCAAACACCACCGTTCCCACCTTGATTCCTGCAATAGCCAACGGTTCAATGCTTCAGCCTTTGCCCTCCCTGATCCCCATTCTATTCTCAACACAGCAGCCAGAGTGATTCTTTTCAAAAACAAGTCTAAAAGCTCTTCTCAAAACCTTGCAATGGCTCTCCATCGCACTCAGAGTCAAAGTCAAAGTTCTTACAAAGGTCTACAAGGTCCTACACTCTCTGTCCCACTCCTTGATCTCTCTGACCTCATCTCCTACGACACATCCTTTGGGTCAGTCCAGTCACACTGGCCTCCTTCTGGTTTCACCAATGCACCAGGCACGCTCCCACCTCAGGACATTTGCATTTACTGTTCCTTCTGATCTAGGGTGCCACCTCTTTCAGGTCTTTACACAAAAGTCCCCTTCTCAATGAAACCTTCTCTGACTGCCCCTATTACAACTGCAGCCATCCCCTCCCCACCCAGGCATTCCCTTTTCCCCACATTTTTTCTCTCCTGTACTTATCACCATCATATGTCATACTTGTTTATAGTCTTGTCTCCCTCCTTAGAAAAATAAGTCCCACAAAAGCAGGGATTTCTGTCTGTTCTGTTCCCTCCTATAGACCCAGTGACTAAAACAGTGCCTGGAACAGAACAGGTGCCCAGTAACTATTCATTCTATGACTTTGGTCACTAGTGTTTTCCATACAGTGCCCTCCGCCACCGCACTATTCCTCCAGGGTTCAAACTTAGGTGTTAGGTCCAAATGGGATAATTAGGAAAGAAAATCTTGATTTTTTTTTTTTAAATTATCCTAAGGGAAGAGAAGTAGGGTCCTAGCACAGCAGTCTATGTAAATGATGCACCACGGGGCAGCATCTGTGAACGGTGCTTCTGGGGTGAGGGCCGCCAATGGATCCAGGCCCTTAGACAATGGCATTACCGGTAAATCATCCCAGTGTGCTGGGAGACTGGAAATAATGTTCAATATCTCTTCCTAGGAACCCAAGAAATGCAAAAACAATGTTACTTTGGCAGCTTTACAAACAAAGGAAGGAAATGGAAATGAGCAAACTTTGTTCAGGACAAACTTTCAATGCAGTGTTTGATTTTCTGTGTGTCTCAGACAAATGACTCCAATTTCTGACTTTTTAAAAATACTGAAAATAATCATATCATGGAATCAAAAATACCAGTACGCACTTTGGAAAAACTGTTTGGTAGTACCTGCTAGGACTCGATCTATGTATGCCTTATGACCTACCAATTCCACATCTGGATATTTACCCAAGAAAAGTGATTGCATATATCCACATACAAGAATAAGAATGCTCCTGGCAGCTCTATTCATAAAAGCTCAAAACTAGAAATAGCCCAAGTGTCCACCAACAATAGACTTGGGAAATAAATGTGGCATAGTCACAAAATGAAATGCTTTACAGTGATGTTTAAAAGTAACAATCCTGCCGCATGCAACAATATGGTGGACTCTCACGACATAATGCTGAGTGAAAGAAGCCAATGACAGAAGAATATATAATTGTACGATTCCTTTTATATAAATATCAGGAACGGGCAAACCTAACTTGCGGTGAGAGAAATCAGAAAGTGGTTAGCTCTGGATGGTGCTGACTGAAGGGGGCACATGGGAACCTTCTAGAACGTTAGAATATTCTATATCTTGACCGAGGTGGTTGTTACATATACATTCACGTGTATAAGTTCATAGATATATATGCATATATACAAATTCATTGAGCTGTACACCTAAGTTTTGTGCTCTAAGTTATACCCCAATAAAAAAGTTAAAATTCTTAAAGATTTTAAATAAAATAGAATAAATAACGTGTGTCAGTACTTTCAAGACCTGCAATACCAGAATGCAGGGCTGGTGGCCAGTGGAATGTACACATGGAGAATGGGGCCAGGTTCTCAGTTTCCCCCTCTCGCCACAAGGTGGCTCTCTCCCCTCTCTCAAGTCTTCCCCAGTCCTCTGGGAAAACTCAGGAAATGTCCCAGGAAGCAGAGGGTTGTGTGCTCCTGGGCACTTTGGACACCCTGAGCCCCAGACTAAAAATACTGTGTAATGACGCCGGCCTCACTACAGAAGAGTGTAGCCCTTTTAAGGCAAAGACTTGAATCCCAGTTCTGCCATTTCCTAGCTGTGTGACCTTGGGACTGTTCCTTAACCTCTCTATGCCTCAGTTTCCACATCTGTACAGTGGAAATAATAATAGTACATACCTTGTGATGTGGTTGTTGTTGGTGGTGGTGCTGTTGTTGTTAGCGTGAAATGAGTTCACCCTTAGGAAACTCTCAGAACATCACCTGTCAGAGAAGAAGAGCTCAATGTCATTATCTGAGTTAGTATTAAGAGAGGAAATGTCAGTAACTGAAAGAGGAACACCTGGCATCTCACTTCTTCTGGGGGCCAAGCAGGTATTAGAAAGCTGATGAGCTGGAGATGAAAAGAGCCTGTTCTGGCTTCTATGTTCTTTTCTAGAACCTATGTTCTCTTCTAGAACCTTCTATGTTCTTTTCTAGAACCTGACGGCCCAAAGGGTTTCGCCAGTCTTTCTGTAGCTTTCAGAGCTCTGTACCTCAATGCGGGGAGGCAGAATAATGGTCCCCTCCCCCAAAGATTTCTACAGCCTCGTCCCCCGGGCCTGTGAATATGTTACCTTACCTGGTAAAAGTGACCTTGTAGTGACCTCATGAGTACCCTGAGATGGGGAGGTTATCCTGGATTACACCAGGCAAGAAGGACAGACGCAGGAGGATCGGAGTCACAGAAGCAGAAATGAGAACAAAAGCAGAAGTCAGAGTAGCTTGGCTAGGAGCCAAGGAATGCAGGCAGCCTCTGGACGCTGGAAAACTCAAGGAGGGGATTCTCCCCTAGAGCCTCTGTAAGAACTGTAGGGACAAAAGGCACGCCGCCCCAAGATGCGCCAATTTGGCATAAAGGCTTTTTGAGTTAAAAAAGCAATCGAAGGGCTCCTGGGTGGCTCAGTCAGTTGAGCATCCAACTCTTGATTTCGGCTCAGGTCATGATCTCAGGGTCGTGGGACTGAGCCCCTCACTGGACTCCCGAGAGCGAAGAGTCTGCTTGAGGTTCTCTCTCTCCCTCTCCCTCTGCCCCTCCCCATCGCTCACGCATGCGCTGTCTTTCAAATAAATACAATCTAAAAAAAAAAAAGCAATCGAAACCCAGCAGATGCAGGAAAAGCTCTGTAACCACCACCCCCCCCCAACTCAATCTAAAAGAATTTAGATAGGGGACCTGCCCTGGGAAGAGAGCCATCACCATAGGTAACTACATTATGATATGAACTAGGCATGGTGCACAGCGGGGATCCTAGCAAGGCCACTCTGATCAAAGTCCTCCCTTTATCCCCTTGTGTCTGAGTGGCCCGGCAAACATTTGTTTACCAAACATTTGTTTTTCATCTTTGTGTAAACTGTATTCCTTTCCTGTGAAGTCCCAGCCACCCACCCACTTCCCCATCCAGAAGGACATATAGACCTCTTTTTGCCTGAGTGTCTGGAATTTCCTTGTCTGTGTGGATCCCCCGTGGGTACACCCGTGAAATATGATTTCCTCCTGTTAACCTGTCTCATGTCAACTGGATTCTCAGTCCAGCTAGAAGGACCTTGAAGGGGACAGGAGTTCCGGCTCCCCGACAAAACACGGTCTTTGATGTTAGCCCTGTAAGACCTACTTCAGGTTTCTGACCTCCAGAAACTATAAGATAATAGGCGGATAATAGGCGTGTGTTGGTTTCAGCCGCTAAACTTGTGGTCACTTGGTACAGCAGCAACTGGAAACGCACACACTCAACTCCACTCAGTGTCTGGGCAACTTGCGGGTGTCTGCCGTTGTGACGCGATTTTGGAGTAGTGTTGTTGGGGCCCGGGGCCGATGGCCGAGAAAGAATTCTTAAGACTTGAGATGTCTTTGGTACAAAAAGGTGGTTTTATTAAAGCAAGGGGCAGAAAGAGCTGCTGCCTCAGCATTGTGAGGAGCAACTGATTCTACATTTCAGAGTTGAGGGAGGTAAAGACAAAGGGAAGTTCCAAAAGGACTTTCATACGGTAAAGAAGACTCACAGGATCCTGGAAGCCTTGCTGTTGTCAAACTAAGGTGGTTTTTCCCTCTAGCAAAGCATTAACATTAAGACAGTTGGGAGTTTCCGGGAGGGACATTATACTATGCCTGCCTCAAGTATTTGTCAATGGGCTGCAGGTTATAAGGACATTTAATCTTACCAACATTTCCCTCTGTCTTTGTTTCCCACATCAGTTGTACATCTTAATTTCCTTCATCTATTTAAACAGGACAGGCAGGGGCGCCTGGGGGGCTCAGTCGGTTAAGCAGCTGCCTTTGGCTCAGGCCATGATCTCAGGGTCCCGGGATTGAGCCCCACATTGGGCTCCTTGCTCAGCGGGGAAGCTGCTTCTCCCTCTGCCTCTGCCCCTCCCCCTGCTTGTGCTCACTCTCAAATAAATAATAAAATAAACAAATAAACAGATAGGACACCCGATCTCATGGTTCAACATTCAGTAAGTACACACAACCACCTTAGCTGAACCCATTCACACCCTTGGACCCCGCACTGCCACTTCTGCCTACATATTTGACAGAAATGCACAGGTGTGTCCACCCAAGGACCTTGACAAGAATGTTCCTAGCAGCACTATCTGTCATTGCCAAACACTGGAAGTGACCCAAATGCCTGTCAGCAGCAGAATAGATAAATAAATACACTCATCATTTCCTACACAGCCACCTCGGGCCCTGAATCTGCCCTTCTCAGTGCTCACAGCAGGAAGGAGCGCCTGGAAGACTCTGATCACCGCCCCCCGCCCCAGTAAGTACGTATAATATCAACAGTCAGTATTTGGGGATGTCTACGAGCACAGAGGGGTTGAAGCACTGTCCATGTGTCAACTGATCTCATCCTCACAGCAACACTCTAAGGTCAGGGCTTTTATTATCCCCATTGTACAGATGGGGAAACCGAGGCACAGGACATGTAAATAAGACACCAAGGCATGCTTGCTAGTGCAGAACGAGGATTCGAACCCAAGCAGTGTGGCTCTACTATAGGAGTAGGAGACGTAGAAAGTCACAAGTGGACGTGGCCTGGGAGCGGCAAGCTTGTCCCCTCACAGCTGGGACACATGCAACCCTCGGGTCCCAAACTGCAAGGGGTCGGCGGCCTCGAGACTCTGTCTGGCAGCACTTTCTAATCCTTGGGCTGGCCCTACAAGGGGGTAGCCTTCCCAGGAGGTTGGTGGGCCCAGGCTGAGGGTGCCGGAGTGTGGGGCTGATCATGTCCTTTCCAGCTCCAAACTGGGTGACAGGACACTTGCTCCTGGTCTGATGGCCAGTGCTGGGGAAGCCCTTAGGGGCACTGTGGAGGGCACGGCGGTGGAGGTGGGGGAGTCAGGAGTAACTTCGACATTGCAAAAGCCCAACACTTGAACCTGGTCCTTAGCTCTGGGCCAGAATACCACCTCTGAGTGGCCAGGATGTACTGGTCGTTCCCCTCTGTTCCTAGACCAAGGACCAGAAAAACTGAATTCTGATTGGTAAAACACAGGGAAATTGATGAACACTCCAAAGGCATCATGAGGAACAATACCTCTTCCAACGGTGGAAGACGGGGTTTGGGTTTGCCGGATCAGCTGTAAAAGCTTCACTGTTTTTACAGGCATGAGCCTCTCAAAGGCTGTGAGCCCTGAGGACAGGGAGGCCACTCCAGGACACCAGGAACCAGGAGCCACCCACACCCAGAGTTACTGGAAGAATGACTGCTCCCGTCTGTGTACTGCAGAGACAGGCCCCCGTGCCAGGACGGCTGTCTCTAATCTGCTGGTGACAGCCCAGCCAGCCTCACTTTGCCCGGGGAGGGTCTAGAACTATCTGGGTCCAATTATTTTTATAAGCAGCAAAAGTCCTGGGAAACTGGCTTGTGCAAACCACTAAATTTCTCTCACTTGTAAACTGGAGATAATCATCGTTCTGGCTGTGACAATTAAGCGGCCTCCTCTTGTCACGTGCAAGAGCCAGGCGGGGAGACAGGTCTGTGAGGCCTGAAGCTTGCATAAGAGCTAGGAGGGAAGGTGTTGGAATGAACTCGAAAGATCTTGGGAGGAGGGGGTGCGCCTGGCTGGCTCAGTCGTGGAGCATGAAACTCTTGATCTCGGGGTTGTGGTTCTGAGCCCCATGTTGTCTACACCCCTGGTTGGGAGTAGAGATGACTTAAAAAAAAACAAAAAACAAAAGATCTTGGGATGCATAAAACCCTCGCCTGCACCTTTACTTACAAACGAATTCTTCATTGAGCTAAAGACAAAAATCAAGGAAAACCTAGATTGATGTACATTTGATAAATCAAAATTAACTAATCTAGATTAAAAACCCTGGGGGACGCCTGGCAGGCTCAGTCAGAAAAGCATGTGACTCTTGATCTTGGGGTTTTGAGTTTGAGCCCCACTTTGGGTGTAGAGAGGACTTAAAAAATAAATAAATAGGGGCACCTGGGTGGCTCAGTCGTTAAGCGTCTGCCTTCGGCTCAGGTCATGATCCCAGGGTCCTGGGATCCAGCCCCACATCGGGCTCCCAGCTCCGCGGGAAGCCTGCCCCTCTCCCACTCCCCCTGCTTGTGTTCCCTCTCTCGCTGTGTCTCTCTCTGTCAAATAAATAAATAAAATAAAATAAATAAATAAAATCTTTAAAAAAAAAAAACAGGTAATGCAGTGACTAATTACAATTAAATAACGTCAAGGCATTCGCTCATCAACCTGCAAACATGGATGCCGTCAAAGCTTCCGGCCAGCCTCCTGCAGACAACCACACCCAAATGAGAAACACAGACACAACAGTTCTGCTGAGCCACCCCCTCCTGTTCTGTTCCCTTCCACCACACAAACCCTGTCCACTCTGAGCCTGAGGGTTTCCTTCAGAGAAGCCCCGCAGGGGAGCTCCCCGGGGTCCTCTCTCAAAAGGCCTCCCACCTCCCCTGCCCAGGAGCAGAAGGCAAGAGCCCCGAGCTGATGGGAGCTATGGAGATTGCACCGCCGGCCGCGGTCCTTCCCGTAGTCACAGGACTGGCGTGGCCGCGTGCCTCGCTTTCGCCCACGGAATGAGGTGCAAGTGAAAGAGTGCCGGTTTCAAGCCTGGGTCTCATTTGAGGGGCCTTGCACATTTCCACTTGTCCTTTTGCACCTGCACGAGGACAAGCCCAGGCTAGCCCCCTGGAAGGCGGCAGACACTTGGAGGGAAACCAAGTCTCCCAGCCACCCCGCAGACCTGGGAGCCAACACAGCCAACCCCAGGAGACCCAGCGGGCCAACGCTGCTCAAACCGCCCGCCTGTGAAGTCAGCTTAAATAAAGGAGATCTCAGACAGAATGTCAGGTGGAGAGAAGAGCGGGGAAGAGCAGCCCAGCAGAGGGAAGGGATGGAGGACCCGGCGGGTGAGGGAGAAGAGAGGCTGCTTTTGATTGGGTGCTCAGGGAAGGCCCCTGGGAGTGGGTGACCTGCCAGAGATGCAGGAACAAGAGGGAGAGGGAGCTCGGCACAGCTGGAGAGGGTGCAGCCAGTCAAAGCCAGGAGGCAGGCATGCGGTCGCGTGCACGAAGAAGGCAGCGAACAAGGCAGGGAGCAGGGTGGCAGGAGGTGGTGTCCGAGCGGCGGGCAGTGATGTGATCACGAGGAACGAGGACCGTGCATGCTGTCGTTGCAACAATTAAATGTGTTACTATGTGGAAAGCGCTCAGGACAGCGCCTGGGTCATGGTGAGTGTCCAGAAAGTGTCGGCCCTTGCTTTACTGTTGGCACTTTTATCCACAAAATGCAGTGTCTCCCTCTCCCGGGGTCCTAAGAGGAAAATCCCCACAGGATGATTGCCCCTTCCTGGAACTAAGGAGAAAGAGGTTCATGCAGAGGGGTCGGGGTGGGGGAGGGCGGGGAGGGATCTCGACAAGGAAACTCACCTTTGACTCTATCTGAGTTGGTATCCTTTGAATCCTTATAGCAAGACTGAGTCCGTGTATTATTTATGATATTAAAGAAATATCGCCGGGGCGCCTGGGTGTCTCAGTTGGTTAAGCGACTGCCTTCGGCTCAGGTCATGATCCTGGAGTCCCGGGATAGAGTCCCACATCGGGCTCCCTGCTCGGCGGGGAGCCTGCTTCTCCCTCTGACCCTCCCCCATCTCATGTGCTCTCTCTCTCAAATAAATGAATAAATAAAATCTTTAAAAAAAAAAAATATCGCCAAACAACCCAGATGCCCATCACCAGAGGAATCGATAAGCCAGGTGTGGTATATCTATACAGCGGAATATTATATAGTTGTAAAAAGGAATGCAGTACTGATCCATGCCACACTGTGGATGAAAACGTGATGCTAAGTGAAAGAAGCCAGAACCAAAAGGTCACATGTTCGATCCCATTTTAATGAAATGCCCAGAACAGAGGACCCACACAGAAAGCAGACTGGTGGTTACCAGGGGCTGTGGGAGGGAGAGATGGGCAGTCACTGCTTCATGGGTACATGAAGTCCTTTTGGGGTGATGAAAACGTTTTGGAACAAGAGAGAGGTGGTGATCGCACAACACGGTGAATGTACGAAATGCTACTGAATTGTACACTTTATTTTTTTTAAGATTTTATTTATTTTATTAGAGAGAGAAAGCATGAGTGGGGGGAAGGGCAGAGGGAGAGGGAGAAGCAGACTCCCCACTGAACAGGGAGCCCGATGCGGGGCTCGATCGCAGGACCCCAGGATCGTGACCTGACCCAAAGGCAGACACCTAACCGACTGAGCCACCCAGGTGCCCCTGAATTATACACTATAAAATGGCTAGTTTGGGGGCACCTGGGTGGCTCAGTCGTTAAGCGTCTGCCTTCAGCTCAGGTCATGATCCCGGGGTCCTGGGATCGAACCCCGCATTGGGCTCCCTGCTCTGGGAGAAGCCTGCTTCTCCCTCTCCCTCTGCCTGCCGCTCCCCCTGCTTGTGTGTACTCTCGCTCTCTGTCAAAAAATAAATAAAATCTTAAAAAAATAAAATAAAATAAAATATTTAAAATAGCAGCCAGAAGCGCCTGGGTGGCTCAGTCGTTAAGCGTCTGCCTTCGGCTCAGGTCATGATTCCAGGTCCTGGGATCGAGCCCCGCATCGGGCTCCCTGCTCTGCGGGAAGCCTGCTTCTCCCTCTCCCACTCCCTCTGCTTGTGTTCCCTCTCTCGCTGTGTCTCTCTCTGTCAAATAAATAAATAAATATCTTTTAAAAAATAAATAAAATGGCTAGTTTTATGCTATGAGAATTTTAGTTCAATTCTGTAAAAATACCAAAATAATTGGAAGTCAAGCCTCCTGGGAGGAATCACTCCCATCCTTTGTAACCTGGCAGGAAATCTAAAACCCAATCTGTTCCCTAAAACACTCATTTCGAGTTTCATGGTAATTCCTCCCAGAAACCATTGACAGGGAGAGGAAGAGTGAGCCAGGCAAACCTCCACCCATCTCTGAGAGGTTGGGTACTTCCGGGGCACCCTCCATGCAGCCTGCCCCGCCTGAGCGTTTGTGGGTGCTGTCCCGTGGCTGAAATACCACCCCCTCCACTGTCCCCTCAACAAGGGCAGTAACATCTAGATGGTTAAAAACCAAGTTGGGGGGTGCCTGGGTGGCTCAGTTGTTAAGCGTCTGCCTTTGGCTCGGGTCATGATCCCAGGGTCCTGGGATCGAGCCCCGCATCGGGCTCCCTGCTCGGCAGGGAGCCTGCTTCTCCCTCTCCCACTCCCCCTGCTTGTGTTCCCTCTCTCGCTGTGTCTCTCTCTGTCAAATAAATAAATAAAATCTTAAAAAAAAAAACCCAAAAAACAACCAAGTTGGTCCCAGAGCCAGATGGCCCCCTGCTGCAAGCTGTGCATTCTCAGGAAGGTGACTTCACCTCTCAGAAGCTCCACTCCCCCATCTGTAAAATGGGTCCAATACTAAGACCTTCCACTTCACAGAATTGGATGTGAGGATGAAATGACATGATTCGTGGATGGCACTTCGAACTCAAGAACTCCATACATCTGTTCCACGAATATACACAGAGCACCGACTGAATGCCAGTCACTGTCCCCAACACTGGGGACACAGCAGTGATCGAGACAGACACAATCTTTGCCCTGACAAACTTAACATGTTAGTGGGGAGCAGGGAGGACAGACGATAGACAGGGCAGAGCTAACTATACGATACGGCAGCCCCAGTGTTAAAAACAAATGAAGTAGGGAAGGATAAAGGTGTCAAGGGGTGTGTTGTGCAGGGGTGAGGGGTGTTCAACTAGGACCGCCTGGGAGGACTTCATGAAGAAAGCGATTCATGGAGTTAATGTGTATAAATTGCTTAGAACTGTCCTTAGCGCACAGCAAACACTGCAAAGTGCAGGTGATGCTGCAGATGGTGGGGGATGGGCATTCCAGGCAGAGGGAACAGCAAGTTCCTGAGGAGGGAATGGGCCTCTGTTGGTGTGGATCGTTGAGGGGGCCGGCATGGCTGGACAGGAGGGCAGCGTGCAAGCAGGTGGAAGGCAGACAGGAAGTCGGAGCTGGACCCCAAGGGGCCTGTGGGCCACGGTGACGCCACAGGCCTCTCCCCTGAGTGAGAAGGGAGGCTGCTGCGGTGTTTTGAGAGCTCACTGTTTCTAGTAATAGTCTCATTTCCCTCATTCACCTCCTTTGTGAAAAGACATCTTTGCCTCTCTCCTTTTCTTCCACGGCTGAGTCCTCCTGCCCACACTGCCTCCTCCTCCCACATTTGGGGGGAGGATTTAAAGAATTTTTGATCACATAGTTCTGTATAACACACATGACATTTCTAGGAACCGGGAGTCTTCGGGTCTGGGGACTATGTGACTGGGAGTTTACGTTGCTTTGAATTTTGATAACTGTCAGATTGGAGATGAGCCTCTGACACAAAGATGCCATCAGACCAGGTATCCCGGTGTAAAGGAATGCCTACATAGTCAATAACACCCCTTGGGGAAAAAAAAAGAAAGAAAGAAAAAGGAAAAGCACCGGCTTAGGAGAAACATGAAATTCTAGTAAAAGGTAATTTAAACAAGAGAGAAAAAGGATTAAGAGCTTGAGCCCGTCTGCTCAGGATTGAAGTCAGGACTTCGTAACTCACCAACCATCGGGCCTCCGCTGCTGGGCTCAGCAGGAAGGAGGCGCCCAAGGGCTCCATCTGAGAAGGCACCAAAGGTGTGTCCCAGAACGTACATGAATGATTTCATGGTTTATTCCAGAATCAGGTATTTCTGCTGTGTGATCCCCATCCTAAAACACCAGAACGTAAGAAATGACCATAAAAATCAGATGACTAATTTTTTAACCTAATGCTATAGAGAGTGACTATTTCTCACTTTACTCCCCTCTGTCTCCAAATTTACCTGTAACCCCAAGCACCTCAACCTCATTCCCAGCACCTCAGTCCTGCCTGCATCATGCCCTAGCAAATATCTTTAGGTTTTTTTGTTGTGTGTGTGTGTTTTTTTAAGATTTTATTTATTTATTTGACAGAGAGAGACACAGCGAGAGAGGGAACACAAGCAGGGGGAGTGGGAGAGGGAGAAGCAGGCCTCCCGCAGAGCAGGGAGCCCAATGCAGGGCTTGATCCCAGGACCCCGGGATCATGACCTGAGCTGAAGGTAGACACCTAACCTCCTGAGCCACCCAGACGCCCACAAATATCTTTAGTTTTATTCATTCCTTTCATTAGGGGCTTTCCATGACCCTGGACTCTGAGGGTACAACGGTGGACAAAACAGACTCAGACCCTGCCCCAGATCAATCCCTAATATACAGAAGAGGCTCCATAAAAGCTTTTAGAATGAACAGAAATGGTCTCTCTCTCTCTTTTTAGAATTCTGTACTGGCAGAAAAAAAGAGCTGACCCTCCAATTCTGTCTTTGAAATTTGCTGGCTCCCAAGCTCCAAACTGGGTTACAGAACAAAATCCCAAGACCAAGGTTCTTTCCTAAATGGGCCACGACCTATTTCCACAGCCTCATCTGGTGACTCCCTCCCACGCAAAGCTGCACCCTCTTCCCAGAACAAGGCGGGTTCTCTCGCGCCTTTGCTACTGGAAGCTTAAAGCCCTGCTCCAACGTCACCTCCTCCAAGAAAACATACCGGCACCCCAGCAGAGTCCACCCGTCAGTGTCCCTGCGGCAGGATTTAGTTGAATGTTGTGTCCCGCACCCCGCCCCACCCCCACCAGCCGCAGAAGGAAGCCAGGAGCGGGCAATGCTCCTCGCAGCCGCCAGAGGGCGCTTTCAAAACACCAACCCGACCTCTTGGTTTCAAATTCCCCCCAGCGTCTCCCAGGTGCTCTTAGAGTTACCAGGTAAGACGCTTGCTGGATTCAAATCCTGGGCGGGCCACTGATCCTGCAACTCTGAGCTAGTGGCATCACGTGTCCAGGCCTCTGGTTCTACACAGAACCTTTTTTTTTTCCCCCAAGGGGTGTTATTGACTATGTAGGCATTCCTTTACACCGGGATACCTGGTCTGATGGCATCTTTGTGTCAGGGGGATGAAACAAATGGCTTCCTACAAAGCCCTTGGGAGAGCGTCAGACACGTAGGCCGTTCTCAATTCGCGCTGGCCGCTGCATCGCTAGGCCACTGCTTCTCGGCCGGAAACGGCAAACTCAGATCGAGGGACTGGGGCGAGTTTAATAAAGAGACCATCACAGGAGCAGAGGCAAGTGGTGACACAGCTCCCCAAGGCTGGAAAGGAGGACTGACGGATAGACAGAGGGATGGAAAGATGAGTGGATGTGTTTCAGCAAGTGTAGTAAAAACGTTAACTGTAGAATCTAAGTAAGGGGTGCATAAGCGTCCACTGTAAAATTATTCCAACGTATGTTCGAAAATGTTCATTAAAAGTGTTTGGGAGGGGCCCCAGGGTGACTCAGTTAAGCTTCTGACTCTTGATCTCGCTCGGGTCTTGATCTCAGGGTCATGAGTTCAAGCCCCGCACTGGGCTCCAGGCTGGGCCGGAAGCCCACTTAAAAAAAGAATGCTGGGGAGAGTGTTGAGTCAGCAAAGAAATTTGGATGGAATTGGTTAGAGAAGCCAAGAAACAAAGACTTTCTCTGGAACTTTCCACAGAAACCACAGCCCCTTTCCTGCAGCATTCAGGAATGAATTGTGCCAACTATCAAGCCTCGGCTCCTGAGAAAACAGCAGAAAAATGAAGAGAAGAAAGAAGCGAAGCCCGTGCTCCCACTTCTCAGGAATCCTGTCATCGCATCCTGAGATCTGTTTAACACCTGAGCTCATTTATTGCTTGACGAACAAACGTTGACTGAAACCCTCCTCTGTGCCTGGCCCCGAGCTGAGCAGTGCCAAAAACACAGGCTGGCCCTGCCCTCAGGGGACTCAGAATCCAGGGGCAGAGACAGACTCGTTCTTCCGATCAGACCATCTAGAGTGATTAGAACATTTATGGGGGAAGCCCAGGGGCCGTGGGAGCCCCAAACAAGGCACCTGATCCAGATGGAGGCCAGAGAGGGCTTCCTGCTGGAGAGGACATCTGAGTTGAGTCTTGATGGAGTTAGGTGTCAGCCAGGTAGAGAGAGGGGAGGACAAGAGAAAAGCATCTGGGGCAGAAGGAACAGCACATGGAAAGGAAGGAGGTGGGCAGAAGAGCATGATGCTCACAGTGAACCACAGGTCCAGTTTAACTGGAGTACGAATGTCAAGAAGGGGAGAGGCTGAAGTAAGCATGGAGCCATCAGCATGATGCGAAAGGGTGGGTATGGCCTCCCACGCCACAAAGCACGTGGACCTTATCCTGACAGCGCTGGGGAGTCATGAAAGGGTTACAGACAGTGGGAGGATGTGAGCAGATGTGCAAACAGGTGAAGCAGGAAGGGAACGTCAGTCAGGACTGGCTAAGTTATGCTGCAGTAACAAACAGCCCCCAGAATTCAGCAGCTCAAAACAGACAAGGTTGATTCCTTGCTCATGCGACACGCGTCATGGATCTGTAAGGACCCTGTTCCACATCACCTTCATTCTACGGCCCTGGCTGACCAAAGCTCCAGCACTGGAAAAGTTGGTGGGCACGTCGGCAAGAGCAGAGAACACGGAGAATCACACACATCTGCTCAGATGCTTCCACCTGGGAGCACCTCTCACCGCTTCTCTGGCCACCGCAAGTCACATGGCCATGCATTTCTTAAAGCATGGGAAAGCGTGATCCTCCCACAGGCCCAGAAATAGAGGAAGACTGACCACTGATGACCAGGAGCAATGGCCACCACAGGACATGAGCGTGGAAGCAGCAAGAACAACAAGGAGCAGGCAAGAAATGAAGAAGGTCGGACTTGGCGGGGCAGAAATGGAAGACGTGAAGATCTGAGGGACATTCAGGAATCACATAGAATTCTGTATCTGCTGGCAACCTGTCCCAATTTCTTATTCTATAAACCAGCTGACACACAAAAACAATCGGACTAACAATCAGGTGAAATGGGGAGATGTTGGTCCAACGGTACAAACTTCCAGTTATAAGATGAGTAAGTTCTGGGATATAATGTGCATTATGGTGACTATGGTGAAAAACATATTGTATACTTGGAAGTTGCTAGGAGAGCAAATCCCTTTTTTCTTTCCTTTTTTTAAAGTTTTAGTTATTTAATTAATCTCTGCACCCAACGTGGGGCTCAAATTCACAACCCTGACATCAAAAATCACACGCTCTTCTGACTAAGCCAGCCAGGCGCCCCTTTTTTCTATTTTTAATTGAAGTATAATTAACATAGAGTGTTATATGAGTTTCAGGTGCACAATACAGTGATTCAACACTTCTATACACACTCGGTGCTCATGGCCAAAAGTGCGCTCCTTCATCCCCAGCTCCTATTTCACCCATCCCCCACCCACCTCCCCTCTGGAAACCACCAGTTTGTTCTCTGTATTTAAGAATTTTTGTTTGTCAAAGAGACTACATCTTTTTTTTTTTTAAGATTTATTTATTTTACAGAGAGAAAGAGAGAGAGAGAATGCACAAACTCAAGGGAAGGGGCAGAGGGAGAGGGAGAGAAGCAGACTCGCAACTGAGTGCAGAGCCCCACAGGGGGCTCAATCCTATGACCCTGAGATCATGACCTGAGCTGAAATCAAAACTCAGATGCATAACCAACTGAGCCACCCAGGCACCCCACAAAGAGAGTAAATTTTTTTTTAAAGATTTTATTTATTTGAGAGAGAGCATGAGTGTTGGGGGGGGGGGAGAGCAGAGGGAGAGGGACAGACTCCAAGCTGAGTCTGAGCTGATTCCAGGACCCTGAGATCATGACCTGAGCTGAAATTGAGAGTCAGATGCTTAACCAACTGAGCCACCCAGGCTCCCTAGAGAGTAAATCTTAAGTGTTCTCACCACACATACAAAAAATGGTTAACTAGGTGAGGTGACAGATGTGTTAATTAGCTGGAATGTGGTATATTTCACAACGTACATGTGTCTCAAATCATCATTTCATGCAGCTTAAATATATATAAGTTTTAGTCATCAATTATACCTAAATAAATCTGGGAAAACAACCAGGTAGCCATTGGAACAAAAATGGGCTCTTTAGGGGGCTCCTGGGTGGCTCGGTCGTTAGGCGTCTGCCTTCAGCTCGGGTCGTGATCCCAGGGTTCTAGGATCGAGCCCCGCGTCGGGCTCCCTGCTCAGCAGGAAGCCTGCTTCTCCCTCTTCCACTCCCCCTGCTTGTGTTCCCTCTCTCTCGCTGTGTCTCTGTCAAATAAATTAAAAAAAAAAAATGGGCTCTTTAGTGCAGCTTGTAATAGGAGCGAAAATTCGTGCACCCAGCACGTCTACACCAGCACCATCCGAGAGAAACAGAATGCAAGCCACGTGCGTCCTTCTAAATTTTCTAGTAACCACATTAGAAAAAGCAAACAGGTGAGATTAATCACATTAACCCAACATCTCCAAAATATTATCATTGTAGAATGGGATCTGCATGGACATTACTAACGAAGTATTTTACGTTCTTTTATTTTTCCTGCTAAGTCTCCAAACCCAGCGCGTCTCCATTCGGACCAGCCACATTTCAAGGGCTCAGCAGCCCCATGTGGCTACAGTATTACAGAGTGCAGATCTAGACAAACTAGCTAATTACTATGTCTTCACAAGAGCCCTATAAAGCAGGTACTGCTTCTGTTTTATAGATGAAGAAACTGAAGCACGGGAAAATGAAGGGACTTGCTCCAAGTCACAAACTGGGGGAGGAGCCGGGCTGTGGACCCAGGCAATGGAGCTCCTTGCACACAGAGCCGAGATGGGCTCCTACACAGGCCCCATATGAGGCTGGGTAAGCAAGCACGTGTGGAGGCCCCTCCCACACTCACTGGAGGTCTCTGCAGAGGCTGAGGATGATTCTGGAGAATCCCGAAGAAACCCGCACTGGTTCCAGGCATGAGGGTGTGGGTGGGCATGAAAAGGTATGGGAAAGGATTGGATCATTGCCTTTCACTTGCCACAGACTGCCAAGGCCTTAGGAAAATCCCCTGCGCATCTGGCCACAGGCCGTGGGCTGTGATACTCCTGACTCCGGTGGGATGGAGCAGGAAGTTGGGGGTGAGTCCCTGGGAAAGGCCCAGACCCAGGAGGGTTGGGGTGGCAAGGCCTCTCTTCAATGGCCCATCTGGTGTCCAGCTCCACACTGAGAACCCCAGTGTCTCATGTAATGACCCTCCCTTTCCAAATGGGGAAATCGAGGCTCAGAGAAGTCCTGTGACTTGTCCAAGATCACACGGGAAGAACAGAGTGGATGCATCAGGAAAGATAAAAAAGCCTCCCCTCACCCCCATCCCATGGCCACCCAATTCTCCTTCCAGAGGCAAGGGTACCGACTGCCTTGCAGTATTTTGAAATATTTTAGGCCATACAAGCATTCACACCTGGATCATTTTTTTTTAAGATTTTTTTTATGTATTTGAGAGAGAGAGACAATCTGAAGCCGAAACCAAGAGTGAGATGCTCCACTGACCAAGCCACCCAGAAGCCCCCTGGATCATTTTTTTTTTTTTTTACACAGAAGCGGCACAGTGTTCTGCATCTTATTTTTATTTTTCCCTTAATAATATTATCTTTGTGATCTCTCCAGAAAATACATATGGACCCGCCTCGTTTTTTTTTTTTTTTAAATGCCCAGAGACCTCAAACTCTCTGAATGTAGCATGATGAGCTTAACCAGTCTCCTCTTAAGGAACGTCTGGGTTATTCCTCATTTTCTGCCATTACAAACACGACTGGAATTGGTATCTCTTGGGCAGACCTCCTGCCAGCCACAGGAGGCCAGGCCTGTGGTATAAATTCCCTGGAGGAAAATGGCCAAGTCAAAGTGATGTGCATTTGTCATACTGAAAAACATTTCCACACTGCCCTCCAAATTCCTACCTCCACCCCTGGTTGACTGCCCATCCCTCAAAAGGGCTCTTGGCTCTCTCCGTGCTGTTTAAAATTTCGCAGTGAGAAAGATCTTCACATAGTACTTATGTAATTAAAATTAAATAAGCCCTTCGTTGAAAACACAAACCTGGGGAGGAGAGAAACCAGCAGGGCCAGTTCAGGCCCGGCATGATGGTGTCCCCTGTCACACCGGCCGGGTCCCCAGTGAGCCCTGCCTGATGGTGAAATCCATCTCTCAAGCACAAACACAGGCCTCAAAGACCTTGGGGGAAAAGGCAGGGATGAGAGGATGTCATTTTGCCTCTGTTGCTTTTCATCAGAACTAGATTCTTCTGCTCTTCGCGTTCTTCTTCCTTCTCCTCCCTCTTCTTCTCTCTCAAACCTCTGTTTTGGTGAGCACTGTGCTGAAAACATCTCTAAGTTAATGTCCAGTTCAACGAAGGAACACTTAAGTTCTGCAGAATCTGGCATTTTTCTTTTCTTTTTTTATAAAAAGATTTTATTTATTTTTTCAAGAGAGAGAGCGAAGAAAAAGAGAGAATGAGCAGGGGGAAGGGGTGGAGGCAGAAGCAGGCTCCCCACTGACCAGGGAGCCCCACGTGGGGCTCAATCCCAGGACCCTGGGATCATGACCTGAGCTGAAGGCAGATGCTTAACCGACTGAGCCTCCCAGGTGCCCTGAATCTGAAAATGTCACCGAACGAAACATAACTTTGCTTCAAAAGAGAAGAGCAAATATGGTTTTATAAATTGTTAATATAACACAGGAAAATAACTTCCAAGAGCAACAAACCCCAGAAGAAACACTGCTGGAGACTAAATTGACTCCATGACCTACAATTTTTATCCAGTCTTTTTGCAAGTACGTTATAATAAGGACAAACACATACTGAGATCGTAGCACGCCCTGGGTGTTCTAAAGACTCTGCAGATACTGCTTAATCCTTGCAACAGTCTTAGGAGGAAGGTAATCTTTTTTTTTTTTTTTTTTAAAGATTTTACTTATTTACTTGAGAGAGAGAATGAGATAGAGCAAGCATGAGAGGGGGGAGGGTCAGAGGGAGAAGCAGACTCCCTGCCGAGCAGGGAGCCCGATGCGGGACTCGATTCCGGGACTCCAGGATCATGACCTGAGCCGAAGGCAGTCGCTTAACCAACTGAGCCACCCAGGCGCCCAGGAGGAAGGTAATCTTAATTCCCAACTTAAAGTTGATGCATCGGAGGCTGGAGAAAGGTGAAGTAACTTACCCAGGAAAAGGTGGGGCTGGCACAGAATTTTAGTCTGACTTCACAACATCCTGCAGAAGGGACATCATTATCCCCCACCTGACAGACTGGGTAACCGAGTTTCAGAGAAACTAAAGGGCCAGCCCACGGCCATGCTGATTTTGAAAAGCCCAGACTAGTCCCCAAGAACAGTCCGGCAGAGTCAGGGAGACTTCATGTCAATGTTGAATCCTGAATTAGGAACCTTGGGCTGTCCATCGAGAGTTTTGCTATCCAATATGGTAGCCACTACCCATATGTGGCTGTTTAATTCAAATTAATTAAAATTAAAACTTTGGTGTCTCACACTTAACCACTTTTATTTCTTCTAAGATTTGATTATTATGGGGCGCCTGGGTGGCTCAGTTGTTAAGCGTCTGCCTTCCGCTCAGGTCATGGTCCCAGGGTCCTGGGATCGAGCCCTGCATTGGGCTCTCTGCTCTGCGCAAAGCCTGCTTCTCCCTCTCCCACTCCCCCTGCTTGTGTTCCTGCTCTCGCTATCTCTCTCTCTGTCAAATAAATAAATAAAATATTAAAAAAAAAGATTTGATTATTATTTTTTTAAGTAGTCTCTACCCTCAACGTGCGGCTCAAACGCACAACCCCGAGATCAAGAGTCACACGCTCTACCCTACCGAGCCAGCCGGGTGCCCCTCACCACTTTTCAGTGTGTGCTCCTAGCTACCACACTGCACATCACAGACTACAGGACATCTCCATCATCATCATCGGAAGAGTCCTACAGAGATTGCTTTGCAAGGGCTCAACGATTATTCTTTCTTCCTTTTTTTTTTCTTTCTCTTTCTTAGTTTCTTCTTTCTTTCTTCTATTTATTTGAGAGAGAGCACAAGCAGGGGGAGCGGCAGACAGAGAGAGAGGGAGAAGCAGGCTCCCTGCTGAGCAGGGAACCCTACGTGGGGCCTGATCCCAGGACCCTGGGATCATGACCTGAGCCTAAGGCAGATGCCCCACCAACTGAGCCACCCACGTGCCCCGATTATTCTTTCTTTTTTTTTAGATTTATTTATTTGAGAGAGAGAGAATGAGAGAGAACACATGAGAGGGGGGAGGGTCAGAGGGAGAAGCAGACTCCCCGCCAAGCAGGGAGCCCGATGCGGGACTCGATCCCGGGACTCCAGGATCATGACCTGAGCCGAAGGCAGTCGCTTAACCAACTGAGCCACCCAGGCGCCCCAACCGATTATTCTTTCTAAAGCGGGGATTGGAATATTCCAGATAGTCTTTAACTGAACGACAAATGCATGAGCACCTCCTATCAGGCTGTTGGTTAACAACCACATTTCATTGTGTTTTCACTGAAGTGGCACAGCCAGATTTTTCACATGAACCAGTAAGTCAGGAAAAAAAGCCCGTTGGCCCACAAACCCCAGCTGGGTTTCAGTCCATGGTCATGACACCTGATGGACCTGTACACTCTCACCTTGTAGATATTTTTTTTTTTAAGATTTTTTATTTATTTGGCAGAGAGAGAGAGAGAGAGAGCAAGCACACAAGCAGGGGGAGCAACAGAGGGAAAGAGAGAAGCAGGCTCTCCACTGAGCAAGGAGCCCGACGCGGGGCTCGATCCCAGGACCCCGGGATCATGACCTGAGCCGAAGGCAGACACTTAACCGACTGAGCCACCCAGGTGCCCCTCACCTTGTAGATCTCTAATCCACTGGGTCGAAACCGCAGATCTTGTTTGGTACTTGGCATTCTGCATCCAGCAAGGTACGTATTGCCTCGAAGACAGACAAGTGGGAGAAAACAGAAAGCAAACAAAATGTCTGCCAATAACAGCAGCTACCAATAACTAAACACTCTTCCCAGCGAGGGCTGTTTACAGACCTCATCTTCATCATTCTCACGCTCCCCCGGGGAAGCACACGGGATTACACCCATTTTTACAAATTAGCCATGGTGGCTCACAGAAGCGAAGTCAATGCCCAGATCCACACAGGTCATAAACATAGGAGCACGAACAGGGGTCTGTCCCACCTCGAGCTCCTCATCCAGCCACTTCCCGGGAATGGATTTACTTAATCTAAAGCAAGCCCAGGAGAGACACCGATTCCAGCCTCCAAGCAATTCTGGCTCAGCCCCACTGCAAAGCTCGTCGGACAACTGTGGAAGCAAATACGATTGATTACAGGACACTCAGGACTAAATCCGTGGTAATGACAGATCAGAGGCAGGGTGGAGATGAAGATAAGGAACAGGCTTAAAGAGGAGGAACAGAGGAGAGGTTTAAAAAGATTACAGAGGGAGGGGAGGAAATGTCCGGCTGGCTAAACTTCTCCCCAGTCTGTCGCTGTGTTCTCTAGCCGGGCCCCAGTGCTCGCTGCTTTCGTGGCCGCCACGTGGACTGAAATCGTAGGTCTTTTCTCTCACTCCCTTGAGTCCAGTGCGGTGATAAGAGAAATTTTGATATCCGCACCGTCCACCAAGCGGCTCCGTGTGGCTATTTGAGTGCTTGAAAGGGGACTGAGGAACTGAATTTTAAATGTTATTTCATGTTAACGAACTTAGACTCAAACGTATACACTACCCGTGGCTAGTGGCTACCATATTGAAAAGTACCAGACTACATAGTGAGCTGCAGAAGGTGAGGGCAGGGCCTCCCCAGGTGCGGCCCCCACTGTCCAATAGGGCAACTAGGTGTTTTGGGGGCACCCTCTGGGGTCAGACTCCCTGGGTCCAAACCCCAGCTCTGGGAAACCTTGAGGAAGTGACGTAATCTTGTTTGTACCTCAGTGTTTGCAGCTGTAAAATGGAGCGTTGTGAAGTGGGCCTGAAAAAGCGTTGCAAGTTATTGAATCGAAGGGCAGAGCAAATGAATGTGCATTGCGTGATCTTTCCAACGCGTCTGCATGAGATTTTTTTTTTTTTTAAATAATAAAAGTTGGAAAAGTAAATGCTCGTTCTATTCTACGAGACTGCTCTGGGCATTCCGGGGTGCCTGTAAACACGTGCTTACCTCAGTGCCTGGCACCTAGAAACAATGGAGGCCTTAAGAAGCTGAGCAAGCATTTACCTGGCAAACATCTCTTCTCTGTCAAGTGCCAGAGACATAAAGACAGAAGAAACAGTAACACGTAGTGAGCACCTTCTAGATGCCCGGTACCATCCTAACCATTCCATGTATTAACTCATTTTAATCTCCACAACCCTCTGAGGCAGATGCTTATTATTATTTACTTTAGGACAGTAATATTGTTGCCTCTTAATTTTTTTATTTTTTAAATGTTTGACATTTCTTTGTTTGACATTGACTTTCTCTTCTATAAGCAGATATTTTTATCTAAATCAGGCAATTAACATTGGACTTCAATTACCTAATTTGTGGGCTTTCTTGAGATTTTTTTTTTCCCCAGTTACTTAAATCATGTCTCTTGTAGCAAAAGAAAATTCTGGCTCATGCACTGCAGTCTGTGGTCAGGGCTCCTTATTCCCCTTTCATCTGGAACACGGTCTCTGTCATCCTTTGTTTCATGACATGGATATTTCTGAGGAGCAGAGGTGATTTGCTTAGTAGAAGGTCCCTCAGTTTGGGCGCGTCTGATGTCCCCACACGGTTAGGTTCAGGATGTTTTGCCCAGTACCATGGAAAGCGATGCTGTGTCGTTTCTTGGGACATTGTATCAGGAGGCCCAAGATGTGTGTCTGTCCGTTACGAGTGATGTTAACTTTGATCACTCGGTTAAAGTGGTGCTTCCAGGGTCTTTCTTTCTTTTCTTTCCTTCCTTCCTTCCTTTCTTTTTTAAGGATTTTATTTTTAAGTAATCTCTATGTCCCACGTGGGGCTTGAACTCACGACCCTGAATCAAGAGTCATAGCTCCTGGGACTGAGCTAGCCAGGCGCCTCCCCGGGCGGTGTGTGTGTGGGGGGGTGTCTTTTTATGTCAATATTCCTTCCTATGAAATTAAGTATCTCATGGGGAGAAGCTCACAGGACTCAGAGAAACATTTTACTTACTACATCACCGGTTTATTATAAAAAGATGTAACTCAGAACAGCCAGATGGAAAAGACACATAGGGCGAGGTATGGGGGAGCCTCCATGCTCTCTGAGCGCACCACTCCCCCCACATCTCCAGGAGATCACCGACTCAGAAGCTTTCCAAACCCCATCCTTGGGGGGTTTTATGCAGGACATACTGCATAGGCAAGACTGATTAAGTCACTGGCTACTGGGGACTGATTATTCCATCCCTAGCCCCTCTCCCCTCCCAGGAGCTCAGATGGGGTGGGAATGAATCTAATCACCTGACTGGTTCCCCAGGCAACCAGCCCCCACCCTTCCGCGCTTTCCAAAAGTTGCCTCATTAACATAAACTCAGGTGTGACGGAAAGGGGTTTGTTATGAATATGAAGACACTTTTATTGTTCTTATCATTCAGGAAATTCCATAGGTGTTAGGAACTCTGTGCCAGAAACCAGGCCAAAGACCAAATATGTATTTCTTATTTTAAATCAAAATATAGCATCTATTACTGGCTCCTGCCTCAATCAGTTATTCTTATGAAGGTTCCTAAATGGTGATGTTCTGATTCCATCACTCCCTCTACATTCACTTGTTGACTTGTGACTGTAAGAAAGAGCTTTCACTTATTTATTTATTGACTTACACCCTTTAAAAAAAATATTTTATTTATTTATTTTGAGAGAAAGAGAGAGCAGGGGCAGGGGGTGGATAGCAGAGGAAGAGGGACAAGCAGACTCTGCGCTGAGCATGGATCCTGACATGGGGCTCGATCTCACGACCCTGAGATCATGACTTGAGCCGAAATCAAGAGTCCGACGCTTAACCAACAGAACCACCCAGGCGCCCTGACTTACTCACACCCGTAATATCACTATGTAGTCATGGATTCCTGTTTATTCAATGGGTTAGAATCCTTTACTATCATTTAATTTGGTGCTCAACTTGCCCCAGATTTGGTCATAGACAGCCCCTTTCAGATGTGTCCTTTGACAGACTCCCATCATTCTTCGACTATTTTCTTACTTTGTAGGTCACCTCTGTTTTAAAGATGAAGAAACTGAGGCACAGGGACTTGAATAACTTGCCCACTTTATACTGATGGTAGCCACGGGATCAAGATTTGAAGGCTAGCATTGTGGATCCAGATCTAAGCTCTTAGCAACTCAGCCAGGGTGCGTCTTTACCGGGGCCCAAACCATGATTTCATGTTCACAGCTGTATCCCCACCACTCAGCAAGATGCTTGACCCATGGTACATGTTAAATAAAAACGTATGAAGGGGCGAGTCTGCTTGCCTCCCTCTGCCCCTCCCCCGCCTGCGTGCATGCATTCTCTCTCTCTCTCTCTCTCTCTCTCAGATAAATAAATCTTTTTTAAAAAATGTACGAAATCTGGAGTGCCTGGCTGGGTCAGCTGGAGGAACGTGAGACTCTTGATCTCAAGGTCATGAGTTCGAGCCCCAAGTTGGGCGTAGAGCCTACTTAATTTTAAAAAATGTATGAAGTGAATAAATGAATGAATGACGCCTCTGTCATATCCCTCAGGTCCCACATTCCCTCCTTTCCGACCTTAAATCCATTCTGAATCACGATAGTCTCTCTTTTGCATGCACGCTCGAGCCCCCAGCTTTGTCCTATTGACAAGGCAATCTGGCAATGTCCCCCTTTCCACCTGCTCAATGCTTGTACCCATGTAAGTGACCAAAGCTGGAGAAAAATCACACAACCCTGCTGGAAAGTCTTACTTTAAATTCATGACTCATAACCTCCAGTGGGCCCTTAATTCTAGAAGTCAGCCTACACAGTCAAGTCCATTCCCTTGCCTGTGCTCTGATGTCATGCCTTCTCAGCTCCCCACAAAGTGACTCCTGTTACCCCCTCGGACATCAAACAAGTGAGGAACGACTCAACATGATTAGTCTTCAGGGAGATGCACCCGAAAACCACCATGAGATACTACATCACATCTACAGATGGGATAACTTTTAGAAGAACTCCGAACGACACCGTACGTTGATGAGAATGTGGAGTTACAGGAACTCGTATTCATTAGCAGGACTGTTTTTAACAGTACAACCGGTTTTGAAGAGGGTCTGGTAGTTTCTTTCTAAGCTGAACACATGCCAATCCTCTGACACAGCAATTCGACTGTGGAGAATTTACACATGAACAACGAAAGCTTACGTCCATAAAAGTAAGTGTACAAGAATATTCATAGCGGGCTTTATCCATAATAGCCCCAAACTGGAAACAGCACAGGTATCCATCAATAAAAGAATAAAAAAAACAAACCATGATTTCCACATTCTGTGGAATGAAAGAAGCCTTACACAAATGAGGATATGCTGTATATTTCTATTTATGCAAAGTTCTAAAGCTTTAGATGTTGAGTACTTGACACATAGCTTGCGCGAGTTGAAATGTGATGTAAGCATAAATACACAAGGGATCCCAGAGACTGGGTACAAAATCCCCATAAGATATCTCATCAATAATGGTTTTATATGGATAACTTATTTAAGTGATGTTTGTATATATGAGGTTAAAATATACTATTAAAATTAACCACACCTTTTTTTACTATTTTAATGTGGATACTAGAAAATTTCAAATTACATATGTAATTTAAATATGTCTTGCAATATATTTCTGTTGGGCAATGCTGATCTAAAATTTATAGGTAAAATTTATAGGTAAGTGCTCACTTCAGCAGCACATATACTTAAATTGGAACCATACAGAAAAGATTAGCATGGCCCCTCCTTCACAAGGATCACATGCAAATTCATGAAGCGTTCCATATATTTTTTTTTTTTAAGACTTTATTTATTTATCTGACACAGAGAGAGAGACAGCGAGAGAGGGAACACAAGCAGGGGGAGTGAGAGAGGGAGAAGTAGGCTTCCTGCTGAGCAGGAGCCCGATGCGGGGCTCGATCCCAGAACCCTCGGATCATGACCTGAGCAGAAGGCAGACGCTTAACGACTGAGCCACCCAGGCACCCCCCATATTTTTAATATATGTGAAAAATAGATAGATAGATAGACAGATAGATAGATAGATAAAGTTAAAGGTCTTGGCATTCCTGCCCTTCGGCTCAGGTCATGATCCCGGAGTCCTGGGATCGAGCCCCGCATCGGGCTCCCTGCTCGGCGGGAAGCCTGCTTCTCCCTCTCCCCCTCCCCCTGCTTGTGTTCCCTCTCTCGCTGTGTCTCTCTCTGTCGAATTAAAAAAAAAAATCTAAAAAAAATAAATAAATAAAATAAAAGCAGAGAGAAGCCTATCTCAAGTTTAGTCAAGCTGAAGGAAAAGTTACAGCCATCTTGGGCACGCTCTGTAAAGCTGGTCTGCTTGGGTTCAAATCTGGGTTCCAGTGCTTATTAGCTGGGTGACCTGGAGCAAGTTTCTCAATCTCTCTGGGTCTGGTTTCTTCATCTTATAAAATGCAGATGATTAATACTTATCTCATAGGATGGTTGTATAAGTTAAGTATGTTTATCCAAGTACAGCACACAAAACAGTACCTGATAACACGGATTACTTGCTGTAGGTAAATTACTTTACCGTTCGGAGCCTCAGTTTCCCCAATCATCCCATCTGAGAATGTATATGGAAAATTAAATGAGACTCCAGGTGCAAACACCCTTGGTACAGGCCTGGCTGTGTGGTAAGACTTTTAAAAGTGATTAACATTCCTTAACTATAGTTACTATTACTGTTGTTCATGCTCTTACTAATTTCCTATTTTGTTCCTATAATCATCATTTACTATTGTGTTGTCATACTCTTTCTCATTAATAGTGATATTGGAAATATTACTATTATTATCTTGCTCTTGCCCACACCTGGTCGCCCTTCCACCAAGCAGTCCCAAAGTCGGCAGGGGCCTCAGTCCCAAACCAGGCGTTCCCTCCCAGGGGCCTCTACGCCTTCATCTGATTGGAGGAGATGGAGGTGGAGCTCAGGCCCCAAGTCCCCAACATGAAGCAGAGATTGACAGCAGCACCCTTGAGACCTCTGGACAAGTGGGACGCAGTGGCTAAGCCCACAGAACGAAAAGATTTTATTTATTTATTTGAGAGAGAGAGAATGAGATAGAGAGAGCATGAGATGGGGGAGGGTCAGAGGGAGAAGCAGGCTCCTCGCTGAGCAGGGAACCTGATGCGGGACTCGATCCCTGGACTCCAGGATCATGACCTGAGCCGAAGACAGTCGCTTAACCAACTGAGCCACCCAGGCGCCCCCACAGAACGATTCTTAAGAAGCCAAACAGAAGACAAGGTGGGCGGGGCCTGGGGAGGGTGTACGACCCATTAAACAAAGCTCCCCTCTGCTCCCAAACGTTGCTAAAACCCCATTCACCCTCATCACCGCTTAATGGTTTCACAGGGCATCCCCCTCGTCAGTGGGACTGCCCCACAAGCTGGCTAAACCCCAGGAGATGAAAGGAGTTCAAAGCCCAACTTCCCCCAGGGCTATGGTTCTAGATCTCAGCTTCTCTGTTAAAGGTCTTGGCATTCCTGCCCTAGCTCAGCTAAGAGGTTACACTAAGAAGTCAGTGTAAGAAATGAATCCTTCAAAACACTATACAAAGGAATTAAACTTTTATTGAGACCTTTCTGTGCCAGAAGCTGACCACACAGGAGCATAAGGCACGGTCCCTGCCCTTGAGGAGCTCACAGTCTAGTAAGGAAGTTGGATGCCAAAAAAATTGCCACAGAGATGGGGGGCAGGGGCAGCAGCCAGCAGAGGAGGGCATGATTAGCCCGCTCCACCCCCCATCTTCCAGATTGGCTATAAGAAGGCGAACAGGAAGCTTAGCATTGTTTCTCCCATTTTCCCTATGACAGCCCTGACTTTTCTCGGTCCCAGGCACCAAGAGGAGAGGAGGGAGAGACAAAGATGAGGGAGATGCATTTGCTGCCTTCGAAAAGCTGCAACACCCTGGCAGGATATATACAATGGTAACTTTATTTCCCAAGGCCGCAAACCAGTGCAGCAGAAGCTGGGGAGGGTGGGGGAGATTGGAAGAACAGACGCTGGGCCAGCCCAGTCCAGTCAGGGAAAGGGAAGTAACGGGAAGAGAGGGTGCCCAGGGCCAGGGAATAGGGCAAGACGGAGGTTTCTAGATGGGAAAACTCATAGTAAGTTGCCAGCAGTCACAGCCAACAGAAGTGACGCCAACCCAATGGAGAAAGTTGCAGAGCCTTTACCATAGGCCACGTCTTTTGTAGAGTACTGCCCCATATTACTACGGTCCTGGTGGCCAGCAGCACCTGCGGCCAAGCTAGATTCCTCTTTCCACGAGGTCTCCGGATGTACTTCCTGTGGAGAAGTCTGGCTGGTTGGCGCTGAGGCGGGTTTGGTGGTAGAGACAGGAGTGGTTGGGGCTGGGGTGGAAGAAGTGAGAGAGGTGGTTGGGGCCAGAGTGGTGGGCTTACGAGCGGGCAACAGGACAAGGGGTGGGATTCGAGGGGAGAAAAAGGTCTTGTTGTGGAGGTCCGAGTTACAGCGGGACCCCTGGCAGCAGGAGCCACTGAGTGTGAACCCTGGGCCTGTCACCGCATCCCGGGTGCAGAACTCGTCCTGGACACAGCCCCGAACAGGCAAGGATACAGTCACATTCGCTGCAGGAGGGAGACACAGGTAGGTCGGTGGGGGGAGGGTTGCAGATAGGGGCAAGACAAGGGCAAGAACGCCCAAAACGGGGGGCAGAAGGGCTCGGCATCCATTAATCCAAAGTCTCAATTCAGGCCCCTCTTTGAGAAACTCTGTCCTACTGTCTCTGGCACATGGTGAACCACATTTCCCACTTTTGAGAGGAAAAGTGTGCAGGATGAACTACAAGTCCCACAATGCCTTGGGAGAAAAGTTGGGGAAGTTTGGACAGGGATACACCTCTCACAAGACCAAAGAGCCCAACAAACTTTCCCTACAGCCCTCTCCTCATTTTTTCCCCCATCTCTCTCCCTTCCACCCCCACCCCTGCCAAAATTTTGGCTTAAGAGTTCAGAACTACATCTCCCAGGCAGAAGAGGCGTCTGAAAAACATCCCCCAGGGCTCCCCGAGGCAGAGAGAGGCCAGCAGGATGAACTACCTCTCTCCTAAGTGGTTGGGGCGGGGGCGAACCCCTTGAGTTTTAAGAAGTCGGAACTAGAGTCCCTGCAATCTAGAAGCTTGGAGGCTTCCATTTCCCATAACACATCGTGCCATTCTGCACCTGGCACGCCTCTACGGAAATGTATTTCCCCAAAAAACCCTCTAGGGCAAAAGCATCCGCAGCCCCGTGCTACGTTGGGGATAGAGCTGCATCTCTCCTGACGCTTTAGCATCAGACAAGAACTTAGGCCTACAGTTTCCAGAACGTGTTGGAGGTGGGGGAACTCTTCGGGTAAAGGGCTACCCACCACCCATGAGGCCTCAGAGAGGCTACCACAACTCCCGTGGACCCCGAGCTCCCGACTCGCTCACCTGCCGTCAGGGTGACGTTACCGTCGAAGCAGCCCTTGTAGACGCGGTCGCTGGCGTTGTAGCAGCTCACGACGGGCGGCGCCGTGCCCTGGCACGCCTTGCGGCTCAGCCCCACGCAGCTGTAGCACTCGGCACCGTTGGGCGGGTACGCACTCTCGTTGCCTGCGAGGGCAGCGGGTTGGAGGGAAGGGGTCCAGAAGGTTCCGGAAGCACGTCTCCGCCCCCCGACGGACTCCGGGCTCAGTCCCCCTAGCCCCGCCCAGGGTGTGGCCCGCCCCCACCCAGTGGCCTCGCTCCCTCCCCATAGCCCCGCCCCTAGCGTCCCACCCCACGGGGCCTCCCGCGATGAAGCCCCGCCTGCCGTCGCGTGGCCCCGCCCCCAGCCCGTGCCGCGTTCTCCCGCCCCCGGGTTGGGATCACCTTAGTGGCTCAGCGGCGGTGTGGCTCCGCCCCCGAGCCTAGGGCCCCGCCCCCACCGACCTGAGGGGTTGAGCGCTCGCGACGTGAGGTTGAGTTTGGTGTTGCAGCGGTCCTGGGAGCACTGCTGCAGCTGAATGAAGGCCAGAAGCCCGTGAAGGTCCAGGCCGCGGTCATTCTTGCCCGGGAGTCCCGAACCGCAGCCCCGCACTGCCACCGAGAACTGCCCGTGGACTGCGGAGAGGGGAGGGGGCGGAGTCAGGGGCGGGGCCTCGGGGCAGGGCCTCTAGTGGACCCCCCTTCCCCCCCCAGAAGACAGCCGGGCCAGGGTCTAAGGGCAGGGGCCTCAGAAAGCCGATCGAACGACAGACGGAGGGGCAGAACCTCAAAGAGCTGAGTCCGAGGGAACAGACAGGTTGACAGACTCGGGACACAACCGAGGGGGGAGGGCCAAGAGTGGAGTAGGACGGGGCCGGGCGACAGAGGGACGGAACCGCAGAAAGCATCCTAAGAAGGAACTGGGAGACTGACAGAAAGGGCACAGGAGCAGAGACAGGTGGGGACTCCCAGGAGCTGTAGCCTTAGATAGGGGCGGCATTCCCCCCGGGGGTGAGCCCGCGGGGCGGAGCCTCAGTCTAGGGAACCTAGCAGGAGACCTCGAGAGGGGTCTGCATGATCACGGGCCTACCTGGATAGAGGATTCTGGCAGGGACAGGGTGAGTAGGGAGGTCTCAGGGGCGGGGCGGAAATGGATAGGGTGTGCCCTCGAAGGGGACCGGGTCCCAAATCCGGGCTCTCCCAGTTCACCCCACTCACCCCTCAGTCCCGCGCCCTAACGGCGTGGTTGTGTTGAAGGGCTTCCAGCCAGGCTGAAAGGGACGCTTGGAGGGCGCGGAATGGATGTGGGCCCATTCAGAAGGGGCGGACAAAAGGAGGCAGGGCCTGGCTGGGGGAGCGTGTAGGGGTAGGAATGGACCAGAGGGCCCCACTCACTGGTCTCCACCGCCCCCACGGCCTCTGTGCAGACGTCCACGCCCGGCGCGCACTTCACCGTCTTGGTCTTCTGCGGAGAGCATCCGTCATCCGCTTTCTGCACGCAGCTGTAGCACTCCAGGGCCTGCGCTCCTGGGGATGCAGGGCCGAGTAGAACTAAGGGATCCGTACTGAAGCCTCCTCCCGGAAAGGAGAAATGGTCTTTCCCATGCCCTCTGTCCCCGGGTCGGGACAATGCTGTTGCCCACTGTTTTCCAGGACAGGAGTAAGGAAAACCTCCCCACAAAGCTGGTGCCCCTCTTCTTCAAGCCCCCTATGTCTGCAGTGGGAGCATCCTTCCCACAGTCCCTTACGCTCAAGATGGGGGATCCAGGCTCTGGATGGGAGGGACACCTTTTCACAGTCCTCCATTCATGATGGCAGAACTCTTCCCACAGTCCAGGCAGCTCAGTGAGGAATCCCTTCCCACTGCCCCTTCTGACCAGGGCAGGGGATCCTTCCCACAGCCCCCATCTACTCAGGATGGAAGAACTTGTCCCACGGTCCCCCAGGGCAGGACTCATCCCCCACAGCCCCCTCTGCCCAAAGTGGGGGATCTCTCCCACAGCCCCCTCGACCAGAGCAGATGATCTTTCCCACAGCCCCCTCTGCTCAGGATGGGAGATCCTCCCCACAGCTCCCCCTGTAGGAGACAGCTCCTTTCTAGAGCCCCTACTGTACCCCCTCCATCCCCTTCTGGCCACAGACCCACCTCCTCCAAGAAGGAGCAGAAGCAACAGCTGCCCTGTCGTCCGGATCACTGCCTGGGCGCCTACTTTCCTGGCAGGGTCCATGGCTCCGTCCTGCTCCCTCGGCGTCCCCCCTGAGTGTGCCGCCTCCCAACCTGGGCCCTCTTACCTGAGCCCAGGATGAGTAACCTCCCCCCAGGCAACCCTGGCCTTGCCCAACCAGGCCAAATCAGCGTCCGCCGTGGGGCGGGGCACCCACCCCTGGGTGTGTCACCCACAGCTGCTGAGGAGGGAAAGGGCAGGAGGCAAGGTTCCCTGACAGTCCCCAGGAGAAAGTCTGTGGGTTTGGGGGCGGGGGGGGGGGGGGGGGAGAGGGGAAAGTACTGAGGTTCAGAATGGGTCTACTCGACACTCAGCACTCCGGAAATATTTCATGAGTACTTAACGGGGGGCAAGCTTTGGTTTGGGCGACTGTTGGAGGGCAAGACAGAACCAATGCCTGTCCTCACAGAGCTTACTGTCTGATGGGGGAGACAGATATTAAGTGATCACACAAACTGTTATATACAAGGAACAATGAAGGGAGAAGTGTAGGGAGCTCCAAGGAGGTATGGAGTCTAGGGGTGGAGGCTGGTTGGTCAGTGAAGCTTGCCGGAAGGTGTCCTTCAAGCTGTGGTTCAAAGACGGGGAGCAGAGCCGATTACAAAGCAGAGGGAGCTCAGAGGACAAAGAGGAGGAAGGTGGACCCTGACGCCCAAGAGCCAGGCAGGGGCTAGACCGGTCAGGACATTACAGGCCCCGTGAAGAGATTTCAGTGAATTCTGAGAAAGGTGGATAAACGTTAAGAGGGTCTAAATCAGCCAGAGGTGGGGGAAGAGGATACAATCAGACTTGCTTTTTAATAGGATCAAAATCTGGGAACGAATGCAAATATCCATCAAGAAGGGAACGGAAAAGAATGAGTGGGTCATTCACCCCATGGGAAATATCACTCAGCAGTGAAAACAAGCCAACTACTGGTGTCTACAGCCCCATGGATGAATCTCGAAATTTATGTAGAGCTCAGAAGCCTTACGCAAATAAACCATACCATGTAACTCCATTTACATGAAGTTCTAGAACAGAACAGGGATTCCATTGTCCCAAAGGAGCGATGGTGATGAGCCCCCACTATCTTCCTCCAGGCAGTAGTTATATGTGTGTACAAATTTGTAAAGAATTACCCAGCTGGGGATGCCTGGGTGGCTCAGTGGGTTAAGCATCTGCCTTCGGCTCAGGTCATGACCTCCGGGGCCTGGAATTGAGGCCCGCATTAGGCTCCTTGCTCAGTGGGGAGCCTGCTTCTCCTTCTGCCTGCCACTCCCCCTGCTTGTGCTCTCTCTCTCTCTGACAAATAAATAAATAAAATCTTAAAAAAAAAAAAGAATTACACAGCTGTATACTTATATACTTCGCTAAATGTAAATTATACTTAAAAAAGAAAAGAGAGAAAGAGAAAAAAAAGAAAGACTGTCACTGTGGCCTCTGTGTAAAAAAGGAAAGGATTCTGGAAGGAGAGAGAAGGCCAGGAGACCAGGGAGGGAGCTGGGCAGTCTTCCAGGTAAAGAAGAAAAGCAGCCCCTGACATCAGGGAGTTGGCCAGGCACCCACAGTGAGGCCGTGGGGTTCTGTTACACACCAACACCAACACTGAACACCAACCCCAGCCAGGGCCACACTGTGACGTGCTAGAGGGGGACACACTCAGGACCACTGCATGACCGCGTCTGAATTCTGAAACAAACAAGAACATCCTGCGAACCGCAAAATGACTAAGCACCCCCATATCCAGGCTCATATAACTGACTGCCTATGTTACGTTATGCTGTGTTATATTATAGTATTTATATAGATTATGTTTATTATATAATAACATTTATATTATTATGCTATATTATATCATTATATAAGCTACAACTCTAACCTTCCTTTGTTTTTCCCGGCTCATAGATAAGATGTTTCTGTACCAGGGAAATATAGCGGCTGTGTCCATAAAGATATTATCTATTCCCCAGACCCCGTTGGGCACCCCTATTCCCAATAATGACTAGCACCTCAGTCATATAGGTGACGTCACTTGGCATCATGCTGAGGCTCACAGAGAGAAAGTGAATGACTACTTGTGAAGTCATCCAGCACTGGGCCCCTGCCTCCTTGCCTTCCAGCCTTCCAGCCTTGAAATCCCAGCCCTGCTTAGGGTTTGCTGTGTGACCCCAAGGAAGTGTCTTCACCTCTCTGAGCCTCTGAGAGATCTGTTTTATAATAAAGAAAGGAGCATCAAAGTATCAATTCTGAAATTGGACAGACTGAAATTTTAATCCTGCCTGTGCCATCCTCTTGCTGTGTGACTGCAAGCAACTGGGACTCCCTCTCTGAACTTCAGCTGCCTCTTTTGCCAAAAGGACCTGAAAACACCTATCTCCTGAGGGATGGAGCGAGGCAGGGTAATAATACTGTAACTATTGTGTGTTTGGGACCAGAGGCCCTGCAGGCCCCAGCTGCGTGGGAGAGTTTCAGGGAGGAACCCCAACTAGACAGACCAGAAGAACTAGCATCTTGGGAGGGAGTGGTACCCAGGGTGGGGAGTCTCCTCTTGCTCAGGCCTGCCTGGATCCTGGGTGCTGACCCCAACCTGGCCCAGGCCCAGTGAGCAGAGGGAAGGTTGAATGTGGGGCCTCTCCTTACACCTGCTCTGTGATTCTTCACTGCTCCTGTTCCCAGAGGTCATTGCAAAGTGATTCTAGAAGCTGGTTCCCCAGATATGCGAACAGAGAGGTCAGTGTGGAGGCAGTCCCCAGCTCTCGAGGTCAGGCCAGGGCCTCAGACAACCTTGGGGCCATATCCATATGGTTTCCTGACAACCTTGGGGCCATATCCATATGGTTTCCTGTCCCCTGGGCCAAGGCAGGTCCAGAGCCCGGTGACATTCCCAGCCTATCTTCAGACCCACTCCCTCTGGGACATACAATCTGGGATGTGTCAGGGAAGGGGTGGGGTTAGGGGCAGGGCCGGCTACATAATTTGTGGGGCTCGGTGCAAAATGTAAATATTGGGGACCCGGTTCAAAAGGCAGGGAAGAGTGCCATTAAAGGTATTAAAATAGAAATGCATTTTTCCTTTCTTCTGCCGTCTTTCTCCACTCCTCCTGGTGTTTAATGTCATATTCCCAAAGGCAAACACCTTGGACGCTTGAGAGCACAGACCCTCACAGGTATCTGCAGACCTTGTCCCACAGCCAGAACAACTGGGTGGCTGGGCTCCCCTTCCGGTGGGCAGCTGCCCACTGCCATGCCCCACCCGAGATGCCTTGAGGCATGAGTGCATGACCCTTCTCTTCCCAGTTGTACCCAGGCCATGCTGAAGTTTGAGGTGACAGTGGTCACGGGGCAGGGGCAGGGAGATAAAGGCAGACAGAGCCTGTCCCAGGGACGCGGGAGGTGGCAGGAGGTGGAGCCGTGTGTGAGCCAAGGCTCCAGTCCCCTCTAGCGCATGCTTGACATCCCTTCAGACCGCACTTACAAAATCCAAATTCAAAAAGAAAATTAAGAATTTCCAGATGACAACCACAGAGCATCACACCTGAAAGGGCTCTCGGCACAGGGACCTGCCAACTACACTGATCACATGTCTGAGAGGCTGGCCTCCGTGAGCACTGTTTGCAGAGGGGCTGGGGGATGAATTGATCCAAGAATCCAGATGTCTGGCCCCCGGGGGTGGAGGCCAAGGAACACAGCGGTCCCCCAAGGGCCAGGGGATTGAGGTGTTTGTATTCCCAAGACTTAGGAGCACCGCATCTGGAGCCTTAAGAAATCCTGAAACAGGACCCCCAGGCCCTGAGCAAATGGGAACTAGAGAGACTGAGTGCCTCATTCCAGAGAGGTCTTTCCAGTGGGCGAAGACCTGTCTCTACACAGTGAGGGCCTAGAGTGGTCAGGGCTGTAGTGAGCAATCCCAGGGGACTGTGGAAGCCCAGAATAGGCACCTGATCCAGCCTAGGGATCAAGGAGAGCTTCCTAAAGGAGGGGACACCTTGAATAAGACTGAAAGAATTAAGAGCCCTTTCTTTGCTTTGTTCTCTGCTGTCCTCGATCCTTAGCAGCTCTTTCTCATCAGTTTATTCAGCCAGCAAACGTTCTTTCAGCACCTAATTTGCACTTAGGCCTTTTGCTGTGTGCCAAGGACAGAAGAGTAACTCGAACAACCTCCTGGGGCTCCCATCCAGCACAGAAGACACACTCATCGACAGTGATGATCCAGAGTCGTCAAGGCTGTGATGGGGGAGGCACAGGCTGGATCAGGGCTGGCTGGCACAGGAAGTCCAGAAGAAGCACCTTGCTCAGCCAGGAGAATCAGGGAAGGCTTCCTGGTGAAGGAAACATCTGAGCTATGACCGACATGATGAGTAGTAGGGTGGAGTGAGGAAAGGTACCTAAGCAAAAGGAACAGTATGTACAAAGACCAGGAGGTGAAAGGGAAGCATTTTTTCCACTTTCATGGAATGAATGTGCCCTGTGGTGCTGAGGATGTGGTAGTAACCAGGACACCACTGGCTCTGACCTCATGGGGCTCCCAGTCCATATGGGACACAGATCCATTACCAGTGATGACCTAGGGTGTTCAGGGATGGGACAGGGAGCTCAAAGTGGGGTGCTTGATCCAGGGGAGCAGGAAGGGCTTCCTGGAGGAGGGGACACCCCAAGAGCTGAGGAACGAGGAGCTAGCTGCTTAAGGACAGGGCAGAGGGAATAATTATGTGCCAAGGCCCGGAGGGCAGGAGCCTAGAAGTTCTTAAAAACTGCCAACCGCCCAGTCAAGTCAAAAAGGGTGGAAGCGGGGGGGGGGGGGGGGGGGGGGGGGGGGGGTGCCCACAAACTAAAAAAACAAAATTGCCAAAGATTAAGGACGCATGCCTCCCCACCTCCCTCTCTGAGCCTTGACCTTAATGTTGAAGCCTCCATTCCTAAAGCGAGGAGAGCGGGCTGTGGGACGCTTGACTCTCAGAGATACCTATAACTCGGATGTCCTGCCTAGGGGCTAAGGGGCCCCGGGACGCCTGCGCCAGAAATACACAGCAGCAACTGTCTTCCTCCGTGTTTAATTCGGTATTGCGGGAGCACCAATAAATAGTTCCTTCCCGCCCCTGCAATCTTCCTCCTAACCGGGGCAGGGCCCCAAGGGCTGGCTTCCCGTCGCGGGAAGGCACCTGCAGCCCAAAACACCACGGCTCAGGCCCGCCGAGCCGCGGCACCTGCAGGATTCCCGGAAGTTCCAAAGAGGCGGACCCAGGCCTTCCCACAGCGGGCGGGGCCTCGGGGGGCGGCGGGGGGGGTGACGCTATGGGGGCGGAGCCTCGCCGGGACGTCCCCCAAGAGGGCGGGCCCCTCAGGGGGCGTGATTCTCATCAGCAGCTGTCACAATGACGTCCATCCAAATACGCATGGCCTCCGGGCTGGGCGCCACCATGTAGAATAGGCGTTCGTAGGTTTTCACGCAGAACGTCAGGCGAGGGTTGGGGCTCTGGGTTAAGCAGCAGAGTGAAGGTGGTTAAGAGAACATATGGGTTCGAATCCCAGCCTTGCTACTTACGTGCTGTATGGCACTGGACAAATTACTTAGACTCTCTGAATCAGTTTCCCCATCTGCCTTCCTAAATAATGCTACCTACCTCCTTGGGTTATGAAGATTGAGTGAATTAACATTTGGGGGCTTACGATTTGGGGAGCAGGAGGAATCTAGAAGGAAGACCCATGTCCCCTTTCTAGCCTACCTTCTATATTAGAAATACAAGCATTCACATCCCCCCAAATCTAGATCCCCCTGGTTTGTAACTGGAGAAAGCGAGTATTTACACTCCATTTATTAAGTAGCTACTTGCCAACCCTGAATTGAGTATATCTCTTAGACCCATTCATTACTTTCTGTTAACCTTCTCAAGTCTGGGAAAATGGGTTATACTGTGCCCATTCTGCAGGTGAGAAAATGAAGGCTGGCTAAAGGAAGTCACTTTACTGATGTCCCACAGCTGGGATTCCAACCTAAGCTCTAGAAGGCCATAGTCGGTTGCTCCCCAGAGCTTTCTAAATACCGTACCAGTTGCCAACATTTAGATTTCTGGCACTGCACTTGTACAAATTTCAAATTCCTGAGTTCCTTAGGGCAAAAGAATATGAAGTAACACCGTGTGGCCCATTCCCATTTGGCAACCATGGGCAGAGGCTGAGAAACAATCGCCTCCTCTAGATGCTCCCAGGCTGCCTCCATCCTTACCCTGACGTCTTCATCCATTTATTCCCAGCTTGGCATCAGAGCTTGCCAAATTTTTGCTCTCAATCTTTTGCTCCAAGAAAAGTTAACAGTGGCTGATGAGAGCCAGGGACTGAGCTCTTAATTTGTGGTCGCTGCAGTCAAATGACCCGGTGGGCTCCTTCTGGGCTGGATGGAGGACCCTGATGGTGCGGTCTACCCAGGGGCAAGCTAGGGTCTGACTGCAGGGGCTCTGACCAAGAAGGCGGGGGGGGGGGGCACCAAGAGGGGGCTTCACCTTGAAGGCACAGCGTAAGTGGTCGTAATAGACTTCCTCGATGGCCTGGAAGTAGATGACGCCTTTGAGCTTGGTCTCTTCCTTGTCTAACGGAGGGAGGTGAGGGGGGAAGACAGCTAGTGAGAGGTGTGCGTCTGTGCATCCGGGCAGGGGTCGCTAGACCCAAGTCCTGAGACTGGTGTTGGAGTAAGGGAATGGTGGCAGAGTCTGGAGTTCCCTAAGATACGCTGGTTGGGAGGTGAGTGAATGTTGAGGTTGGAAGGGAGACTGGACAAGATTGGGGAATGGGGTCTGGGGAGCTGGAATCCTAGGTCCCTGACAGCCTTGGTCCTGGAGAAGAAAAGAGACTCAGGAGAGGTTCCGAATCACTGACTGCCCGGGAGAAGAAGGGTGAGGGGCCTGGACTCCTGGGTGTTGAGGGTGCAGGGAGGGCGAGGACAATGCCAGTTCATATTCCTTCCAGGTATCTTAGGAAAAAATGGGGTTTGGGGAGCCAGAATTGTACGAAAGTGTTACCCATGTCACCGAGGAGGGCTGGGGATTTGGATTCTGGGTCGCTAACAGGGCTGGGGATCCAGACTCGTGGGCCTGAGCGAGAAGGGGGCAGGGGGCGGGGTCTCTTAGGTGTCTGGTGGGGAAGGCCTCCGGAGGCACCACTTCCAGGGTCCTAGGGGCCCAAGGACCCAGGTGGCCAGGCCGGGCTTACCGGCGTAGTAGGCCAGACGGCGGGCCTGGCGGTCGAAGCAGAACCACCGCTTCTTCCAGGTCTTTATGCGGCCACCCATCTTCACCAAGGATCCGCGGCAGCAGCCTCCCGACACCCTTAGGTGCGGGCAGCTTTCGGGATGGTGGCCCCAGCGTTCCAGGTGCTGCCGGAGATCCAAGACCCGAGGGCCTGGGGGGCGGGGTGGGGGCGTGGGCGGGGCCTGGGGAGGGAAGAGAAGGGGGCAGCTGACATCAAAGGGTCACAGAGGGGGCGGTCCAGCAGCCGGGGTGGGGGGTCCTACTCCCCTGCTCCCCTGTAAGGCCGGCCACAGCCTTTAACCAGCCATATCAACAATGCCAATCATGAGAATGATTCTGGCAGCTCCATTCAGTGACTAGGACACCCTGCCCCCGTCTTACTAGCAGCAACAACTTGACTCCCTATGATTGCCCCTGGGACAGGGCTACTGGAGCCCCATTTTACAGATGAACAAACTGAGGTACAAGAAGGTAAAATGAGGGGCGCCTGGGTGGCTCAGTTGGTTAAGCTACTGCCTTCGGCTCAGGTCATGATCCCAGAGTCCTGGGATCGAACCCCGCATCGGGCTCCCTGTTCGGCTGGAAGCCTGCTTCTCCCTCTCCCACTCCCCCTGCTTGTGTTCCCTCTCACGCTGTCTCTCTCTCTGTCAATTAAATAAATAAATAAAATCGTTAAAAAAAAAAAAAGGTAAAATGATCCACCCGAGGTCACCCAGAGCTTCTAGGGGGTAGAGCTGAAACCCAAACCCAGGTCTTCCTGCCCCCAGAGCTCACCCTGAAGCACAAGAGGTATGGCAGAGAAGTGAGGGAGCCCAGTGGGACCCTCATATACTGTGAAACAGGGACCAAGTAAGTGATCCCTACATGAGAGTGGTTTCCATTACTGTTGTTGCTATTCTTGTTGTGATGAAATCAGCGATTATTTCCTGTGCTAAGCACTTTATAGGTATAATCCCTCTGCCCTCTCAAACTCTCTTGGGAGGTAAGTTAAAAAAAAAAAGTGGAGGGGGGAGGTAAGTACATCATTACCCCCATTTTACAGATGTGGAAAGCAAGACTCAGAGAGGTTAAGTCACTAGGCCCAAGTCACATAGCGAGAGCTGACCAAGCCAGGACTCGCCAGCAGAGTGTCATCTCAGGCCAGAAAGGGGAGAACCAAGGCAATGAAAGTGTCTAGTGTGTACGAGGCCCAGCCTGGTTGTACCTGTTCTGATCCCTGCAAAGAACGGTAATGATCCCCATGGTCACACTGAGGCTCAGAGCAGTGTGCCTCAGACTTGAGCGAACAGGCAGACCCACAAGGGATTTTGTTAAAATGCAGCCTCGGGTTCAGTCAGGGGTTGGGGGGAGGTTCTGCAGGTCCAACAAGCTCCCAGGCCACCAATGCTGCTGGTCCACGGACCACACCTCAGGTATCAAGGGCTGAGAAAATGAGTTGAGAAAACAGAGGCGAGGGCAGGGTAAGGAGGGATGAGAAACAGAGAGGAGACTCACTGGATGGAGATGGGAAGAGCTAGGCAGAGGGGACATGCATAGGAGGGGAAGGAGCAGTTAGCAGTTAAAAGGGCACCCACTGGGGCCTGGAATCGTCTATGGGTCCTGTGGCCAAATTAAAAAGTTACACTAAGGATCACCAATGTGTATGAAAGGTCCCACTCCCTGTTGGGCACTGTGCCAAGTGATCACAGTGATCACCTCCTTTCCTCTCCAAAAACAAAAACAAACAAACAAAAAAACCCCTATCTCTTGTCCCCATTTGCCAGATGAGGCAACTGAGGCTTCTAGAGAGGAAGTGGCTCACCAAGGTCACCCAGGTAGGATGTGGCAGGACGGGGGCTTCAATCCAGGAGAGCCGGTGGGCTCGGGACTCTTGACTCCACCGTCGCCCACCATGTCACCCCCACAGAACCCCTGCCCCTCTCGGAGCCTCAGTTTCCCCGTCAGAAATTCGGGGGCTATCACAGTACCCTCCTCACAGGACTGTTTTCAAGGACGAGCTCAAGGTCAGGCTCTCCAATCCCGGGACTGCGCTTCTAGGTGCGAATCCCAGAGAAACACTTGGGCGTGTGCAGAAGAAAACAGCTTGGGGTGAAACGGGGGCGGGGGGCGGGGGGCGGACAGAGCAGGGGCCTGTTTAATAAATGATGATGCTCCAAAGCAGGAGTGCTTCATTTTTAATGAGGTAGAGCTTATGCCTGGCAGCCCGGAAGGCTCCACTGCCCTGCCTGCTTTATTTTACTCCCTGCTGCTTATCAGCACCTGACAGGCTACTTAAAATTTCACTTACTGAAGCTGCTTTTTCTGTCCATCTGCCTCTAAATGCCGGCTTCCCCCAGGGCAGGGATTGCTATTCGGGTCACTGTTGTGACCCTAGGCCTGCCACACAGTAGGCATTCAATAAAGGAAACATTAAAATAATAATAAGAAGAAGAAGAAGAAGAAAAGGACAGATGGTTGAGAAAACAAAAAGCAGATTGAGAACAATGTGCTGGCTTGGGGCGGGGGGGAATAAATTCACAAAAAAGGGTTTGATCAGTGTATGTGGAAAAGTATTCAAAAAGATTCGAAGGGGGCGCCTGGGGGGCTCAGTCGTTAAGCATCTGCCTTCGGCTCAGGTCATGATCTCAAGGTCCTGGAATCGAGTCCCTGCGTTGGGCTCCCTGCTCAGTGGGGAGTCTGCTTCTCCCTCTGCCTCTGCTCCTCCCCCCTTTCGTGCTCTCTCTCTCTCTAATAAAATAAATAAAATATTTACAAAAAAAAAAAAAAGATTTGAAGCCTTTTCAACAAGAGGAAACACTTGTGCCTCCTGAAGTACAATGGGGAGACCCTCGCTTCCCCAAATTCAGTAGCATTTGTTATAACAAAAATGTATTCATGCGGGATGCCTGGGTGGCTCAGTCGGTTGGGCGTCTGCCTTCGGCTCAGGTCCTGATCCCAGGGTCCTGGGATTGAGTCCCGCATCGGGCTCCCTGCTCCGCGGGGACCCTGCTTCTCCCTCTGCCTCTGCCTCTCTCTCTCTCTCTCTCTCATGAATGAATAAATAAAATCTTAAAAAAAAATGTATTCATGCTATTAGCAGGGGTAAAAATAAAATTTTAATAAGGAGCGGTCAGCTAAATCCAGAATGTGCAAAACTGCAGGATAAATGACTCAATTTTTTTCCCCCACAAATAAATGGCATTTTTTTTTTTAAAGTAGGGAGGGAGGACTCTTCATCTCAGAGATTTAGAAGACATTTTAAATGCATTATGTGGACTTTCTTGGATCCAGATTCAAATAACCAACCATAAAAAGACATTTCAGAGATAATTAGGGAGATGTGAATGTGGATCACATATTAGGATGTAACAGAATTATTAATCATCTCCTAAAGTATGGCAATGGCATTTTTGTTACATTAAACAGAAAGCTTCTCTATCGGAGATACACAGGTGAGGTATGGAGGAAATGATACAATATGTGGAATCTGCTTTAAAATATTCCAGTGCACGGTGGGAAGTAGGTGAGGGATCAGTACAACAAAGTTGGCAACTGAGACAAGATTCGAGACTGATAATCACTGGGGAGCCCAGCTGGCTCAGTTGGTGGAGTGTGTGACTCTGCGACTCTTGTTCTTGGGGTCGTGAGTTCGAGCCCCATGGTGGGTGTAGAGATTACTAAAAATAAATAAAAATCTTAAAAAACAAAAATGGTAATCATTGAAGCTGCATGGTGGGTACACAGGGCTTACCAATCTATTCTACCTCTGCATATGCTTGAATATTTGTATAATAAAGATTTTTAAAAGAATCAAATTTTTAAATATTTTAAGTGATTTTGAATCAAATTTGAATTGAAACCAGCATATCATTGCCCTCATTTTACAGTAACTGCTGACTTTATCACCCATTTATACAAGAGGAAACTGAGGCACAGAGAAGTAGAGCATATTACCTGAGGACATGCCATGGATATAGATAACCATAATGGGAACAGAAACCAGGCCTTTTTAGTCACCCCCCCCCCACCCCTGGCCAAGCCCCAGACACTTTTCTTTTGGAGGAGAGGAGAGGCTGAGAGAAGAAAGAGCAGAGGCCGGGGCAGAAACAGAACAGGGAGGTGGGGCTGAGGGCAGGGGTGGACTGACCATGATGGCAGGTACAGCAGGGCCGGAGGAACCTTCTTTCCTTCTTCTCATCCCTTCCTGTGGGGTGAGGATGAAGGAGTCAATGAGGATGCTATGCAATAAGAAGTGGGGAGAAGGGAAAAACGTAGTGGGTTCCTGGGTCTGAGGGAGGAGGGGGCTGGGGGCCTGGACTCCTGGGTCTGAAGGAAGAGGGGGCTGGAGTAGGGGCTCCTGACCGTAAGGAGGAGGGCCTGGGGTCTCACCCTGGCCTTGATCAGTCGCTCCCTCTCTGCCACAGCCTGCTGCAGGAGCCGCTCCATGCGGGCGATGTCTGGATGGAGGGCCCCACAGCTGGGAGGAAGGAACAGAGACCTGGGCGGGTTACAGTGGCCCAGCCTCTTCCCACGTCCCCACCTTCTCCCTCCCTGACATCTCACCTATTCCCAGGGCCACCGTTCAGCAGCTGATAGAGCGGGTGTCTTCCAGAGTCTCCTGATGCTGGTGGGAGGGCCGAGGACTCGAGGGGTCCTGGGGAAGAAGGGCTGGGGCTAGGGGGCCAGGATTCTCCCTTGTCCAAGCCCCTCCACCTCTACTCACAGGCACCCGGATTCCTCCATCCCTGCTGCAGGAAGGGCAGTGATGGGGGAGGAGGTCCACGGGATTGGGAGGGACCCTCACCAGTGTAGTGGAGGGACAGAGGTCGGGGGGATCCCCTCTGGCTCGCTCTCTCTCCCCTCTTCCGGGGCAGGCTTCCGGTCCTCTGGAGGCCGATGGAGCCCTGAAAACACACAAGGCCCATGCATATGGGAGAAGGGGCTCAATCTCGACTGCCAGTCGGAGGGCTGCCAAGGAAAACCAGTGGTTCCTTGGCTCAGATCAGAAAGCTACTGTAAACATGATGCTGGGCGAAAGCAGCTAGGCACACAAGCCCGCACAGGGCAATGTGCAGAATGGGCAGCTCCAGAGACAGGAAGGAGATGAGCGGTTGCCAGGGCTCGGGGGGAGGAGGGGGGTTGAGGGGGGACAGCTGGAGGATGCAGGGTTTCTTCTGGGAGTGATGAATATGCTCTAAAATGGAGTGTGGGGACACTGCACCACTCTGTGAATATATGAAAATCCACTGAATTGTACACTTCAAATGGGTGAATTGTAGCATAGGTCAATTATATCTCGATAAAACTGTAAAAAAAAAAAAAAAGCCTATCACGTTGGCTCTCCCCACAATGCTGGGGGAGGGGGAGGTTTCTACTGGAACAACATTCCTAGAGGCCACTTTGGCTTTCTGTATTTTTAAAACGGCAGATGCCTAAACGTTTGAGCCCCAACTCCACTTCTAGGACTATATCCTATGGACGACACTCATCCATGTACAAAACGACTTGAGTTTGAGGTGATGCCCTGTAAAGGCCAGGGAACAACCTAAGTGTCCATCAGAAGGAGGCGGAGTATATAAACCAGCCATCATCCACACCCCAGAAAGCTCTCCAGCGTATAAGAGGAGGATGCTCTCTCTATCCAGACAGATAATAATCTCCAAGATAAAATCAAGTGCACAGCAGCATGAAGAATATACTAGCTCTGCATAAAAAGATGACAAAAGTATATTCATGACAGACTGTATAAGCACTGAATACCTCCAGGAAGACTCGAGAAACTGGTAACCCGGGGCTGCCCCCAGAAGGTGAACGCAATGGATGGAGACAATGAGGGAAGCGTCATCTCTCTGAATATCCTGCCATACCCTCCAACTTTGAATGAGGGGAATGTTGGCTTTTTAAAAAAATAAATCTGACAACCAAATGTATCCTGCTCTCCTGGGCCAGAAAAAAAACAGGGGCTTTGTTTTGGTTTGTTTTTGCTAGAAAAAACAATAGGGGAACAGCTGACAAAATATGAGTATCTGGTTCTTTCAATAATATTATCTCAACGTTAGTTTCCTGAATTTGATTACTGCAGTGTGGTTATGTAAGAGAGTGGCCTTGACCTTGGGTAATAAACGTAGAAGTATTTAGGGGTAAGGGGAAATCACGCTTTGAGAGAATAATAAAATGTCTGTGTGTGCGTGTGTGTGTGTGTTTATGTATAGAGAGAGTAATAAAGCAAATGTCCAGTGTGGTAAAATGTTAATTACAGAATCTGAAAGCCACATATACAGGTATTCTTTCTACTATTTCTGCAATTTTTCTGTAAGTCTTACATTATTTTAAAATAAAAAGTTACCAAAAGATGAAAATTTGAGAGTAATTTATAATTTATAATAATACTCTTGAGAGTAATAAAGAAAGAAATAAAACTGACTTTTAAAAAGAAAGAAAAAAAAAAAACTCTGCATGGACAATGAAGAATAGAAATGGGGCGTGTGACCGGCTCAGTGGGAAGAGTGTGCGACTCTTGATCTTGGGGTTGTGAGTTCGAGTCCTATGTTGGGTGTAGAGATTACTTTAAAAATTAAAAAAAAAGAATAAATAATAAAAATAATACCTTGCATAATTTGAGCACCAATAAGGATACTCACTGCTATAGATCACAACTCATCAAATAAATTTAATCCGTGAGTTGATAACAGTAAAGGAAAAATCGAATTGGTTACCTTGGAAAGGATGCAACCGAAGCAACTCTTTTATTTTGAAGACAGGTGAATAAAGTGAAACCAGCAAGTATGTGTCCTGCATTTTGTACAAAAACCATACCCCTGGTTACCCAGGAAGGCAATTCTCTCTCTAAGGGAGTATTTTGATGAATAGATGAGGAGGAATAACGAATTTTATTTATTTATTTGAGAGAGAGAGAGCACGAGCGGGGTAGAGAGGTAGAGGGGCAGAGGGAGAAGCAGGCTTCCCGCGGAGCAGGGAGCCCGATGCGGGGCTCGATCCCAGGACCCCGGGATCAAGACCTGAGCCGAAGGCAGACGCTTAACCCACTGAGCCACCCAGGCGCCCCGAGGAGGAATAATAGATTGGAATTTTACCGCTGGAGACCTCTCCTAGACCAACAGATGAAGGCACCCATGCCAGAGAAAGAGAAACAGGCACACCGCCCCCAGCGAGGTTTGCAAAATGCTGACCCTGCCTCTGCTGGGGCCCCTGCAGCTGACTTCCCGGGAAATACGAAGAGGCAGAGAGGTGACAATGACCCCCACGACACAATCAGCAAACCCTGCCTGGGAAACTCTACAGGACAGCCATCTGGTTTCTTCACCAAGTAAGTTGCAAGGGGGACAAAAAAAGAAAACAGAGGGGAAGTCTATAAAGACTTAAAATATACAGCCGCCAAAAAAAAAAAAAAGAGTAAACTATCGTGTTTAGGGACAGACACTGAATTGATTGAACTTTAAAGAAACGTAAGGAAGAAATTGCTAGGAACGTCAGGCCAGTGGTCCTCCCCGGGAGGCGGGTGGGGTCATCATTCAGGGGCATGTGGTGTGTTTCCAGAGTGGCTGCCAGTACCGCCTCCTGACATAGTTGGCAGCTCCAGAATGTTCCCACGTAATAATTAAGCTGGGCGTGTGTTCCGCGTGACTTTCTATATGCGTGTTATCTTTAATAAAAAAAAAAAAGTTGGACAGAATAGTAACAGCCAGGACTTGTCAAGTGCTCATGCCGTGCCTCACGGCATACCTGGCACCCTGCAGGGCCACCGAAGCTTCTAGAAGCCCGGGGAGTCGGGAAAGTTTCGCTCCCCTCCACAGGGAGGACACCGAGTCCCGAGCCCCTGGGCCTCTTCACTCTTTCCTTGCTTCAACCGCTATCCCCAGCATGTCCTAGCTTGAGATGCCTGGGAGAGGAAACGTCCGCATGGCGCTCATGTTGTAGGAACTGAATAAGCCATCGTACAAATAACTGTATCATCAGAAACAGCTGTGAGCAAAGAGAATCAGGTGTCCTAAGAGAGGATCAGCTTCCGACTGGAAGACTGGGGGCAGCCTTCTGGACACTGACCCTAAGGCCCAAAGAATGAGAGTGGGTCAGGGAAGATTGAGGGGAACAGTGTTCCAGGTAGGAGGATCAGCAAATGCAAAGGCCCTGAGGCAGGAGCAAAAAGGGAATGTGGGCAGGTCAGGGCTCCTGCAGCTAAAGCAGAGCGTATGTGGGGGACAGTGGTGAGAGGTGGACAAGGGCCTGATCATGCAGGGACCCACTCGCTGAGGTGAGGAGGCTCAGGGGACCACTGACAGCATTAGGTGGGGGAGGATTAAGTAGGGGGTGTCGAGATCACTCTGGCTGTTGTGTGGGGAAGAGACTGTTGGGAGACAAAAAGTAAGATGGAGACATTCAGGAAAGAGGCTGGTCTAGGGTCACAAAATCAGAGACGAGGGTGGAAGTGGGTAGCAGAAGGGCGCTAATAATTGTAATAACCCTAATAATTGTAATGATAACCAGAGTAAGGGCAGAACATTCACTAAACACCTCCTATGTGCCAGGCACCATGCTAAGCACCGTAGCCATCAACCAGTGGGCGCTGTTATTATTCCCATTTGGCAGCTAAGTAAACTGAGGCAAAGAGACGCATCTCAGTTCAGCCAGCTAGGAAGCGGCAGAACAGGTATTTGAACCCAAGCAGGGTCCATACGCTCTCGGGCAACACCTGATCCTGGAAAGAAGGGGTGGAGTTTGAGCCTTAACGGGACTTGGAGGGAGGGAGGGAGGGAGAGAGAGTGAGAGAGAGAGAGAGAGAGAAAGAGAGAGAGAAGGAGCAAGGAGGAGTCATTTGTTAATTCACACACTCTGCATCCACTTGTGTTTGTTTACCTGGCCGAGTAAATAAATCCCCCCTGCGTTCTTCCTGTGCCCTCCAAGCTGGGGCCAGCGGCACTGCCCACCCGGACTCTGAAGGATTCCTGCGACCCCCTGGCCTCCTGGAAGGCACTGGTCGTGGAAAACAGGCAGACCTGGCCCAGACCTAGCTCTGCCACTTCCTGAGGCTATGACTTGGGAGTGACTAGTCCCGCCACCCTGCGTGGCTGATGCAAAGATTAAGTGAGTGGCCTGGTGCAAAGCACCCAGGAGAGTGTCCGGATCGGCCCCCCAGGTGGCACCCAGGTGCCAGGTGGGTACGGGATCCCCGGCCGTGTGCACAGGGTCCGCGGGAGCCAATAAGTCAGGTAACAACTCCATAGGAATGGATGTGGCTTCCCGGCAAGTATTTATAGGTCGACAATTTACTTCTAAGGGTCATATTTACCGTAAGTCATGTTGCCTGGCAACGCGGCTGACCCTTCACCTTTATCAGGCTGCCAGGGCAACCAGCTGGAAAGTGAATTTCCCAGACGGGAAGTCTGCAAACCCTTTACCCACACAACAATGGGATCTACTTTGGGGGGTTCCTCTGAGCAAAGAATGGAATATTTTCACTTTATAGATAGATTTCATGATACAGATATGAGGTTGAACCACGTCACACAGCCAACATATGGCTGCTTCTCACGTCCAAATAATAGCAACTCCATGCTTCAAAATGATAAAATGGGGGATGCCTGGGTGGCTCAGGTCATGATCCCGGGGTCCTGGGATTGAGTCCCACATTGGGCTCCGTGCTCGGCAGGGAGCCTACTTCAGCCTGCTTCTCCCTCTGCCTGCCGCTCCCCCTGCTTGGGCTCACTCTCTACTCTCTCTGACAAATAAATAAATAAAACCTTAAAAAAAAAAAGATAAAACAGCTTAGAGCAGACCCTGGCCTACCTTAAGCTCTCCAAAATCATGATCGTTATTAATATTGACTAACATTAATTAATAAATAATATATAGTACATATTATAGTAATATACATGGTATATAATGACATCGGACAATACATTAATAATAATTAATATTAACTATTATTATTGGGTATACTAAAAAGGACATATGCACACGCAGGTGTTCATAACAGCATTGCTTAAACTACAAAAGCCTTGAATCCCCATCAGCAGAGGGAGGGCTGGGTCAGTGCCTGGTAGAGACTCCTGTGCCCCGCCCCCTGCACCCCACCAGGAGCCTGGAGCGGTTAGAGTATTGAAACCAGTGCCTAGTTCAAATCCCAGCCCCGCTGCATTCTAGCTATTTAAATACCTTCACTTCTCTGCCTCTGTTCTTTACCTATAAAATGGACGCAAGAAACTAGCTGGTAGTATCATTGCAAAGACCAACTGAGTGAATCCGTGTGAGTCACTTAAAACAGTGCCTGGCACACTCTAAGGACTCAACAAATATCAGGTGTCATAGTCTTCCTGTTTATAGTGTTACCATGAGAGTTATTAAAAATGACGAGGCAGCTCTAAATGGATCAACAGAAAACAGTCTCCACAATAAAGCGTTAATTAGAAAATCAAAGCCGGGGCGCCTGGGTGGCTCAGTTGGTTAAGCAACTGCCTTTGGCTCAGGTCATGATCCTGGAGTCCCGGGATCGAGTCCCACATTGGGCTCCCTGCTCGGCAGGGAGTCTGCTTCTCCCTCTGACCCTTCTCCCTCTCATGCTCTTTGTCTCCCGTTCTCTCTCTCAGATAAATAAATTAAAAATCTTAAAAAAAAAAAAAAGAAAATCAAAGCCAATGAATAGCTTATCTACACATTTCTGAAAAAAAGTTTGCATCAGAGCTACCAATTTTGGGGCGCCTGGGTGGCTCAGTCGGTTAAGCGTCTGTCTTCGGCTCAGGTCATGATCCCAGGGTCCTGGGATCAAGTCCCACATCGGGTTCCCTGCTCAGCGGAGAGCCTGCTTCTCCCTCTCCTCCCCACTCCTGTTCTCTCTCCCTATCTCCGTCTCTCTCTCTCAAATAAATAAATAAGATCTTAAAAAAAAACAAAACAAACAGCTACCAATTTCTAAGTGTTTGCCAAGCATCCACACAAACTGAAACAAAACTTTTCATCTAATATTCACCCCCTGCCTCCTGCACAGGCTCTGACATTCTCTACTCTGTTTCAGTTTAAAGAGTTAGTAACAATGAATGTTGTAACCTGTTAATAAGTGGGGACCCCCCCCGGCCCCAGTCTCAAGGAGATCTGGAAGGAGGGGTACCGAAGAAACAAGTAGCCATGCTGGGGATGGGGGCTGTGGGCCCGTGGGGTGGAGAGAGGGGGCCTTCCTATCCATACGCCCTGTTTGGCTGCTTTTCAAATTTATTGCTGGGTGCACCCAGTTCCATTCTGCCAGGGGAGTGGTGGGGTGTTAGGCAGGAGAAAGAAAATCAGTAAGTAAAGCTTGAGCCTATTAAAAATCAAAATACCCCTCGTTCATCCTTCCCTCTCCCCCAGACCCCCACGGTGGAGAAAGCCACAGGGCAAGTTCTGGAGATGCGAGTGACAGCGAGACGGTGGCGTGGGGAGCCGAGGTACCTGCAGGGAGCTGTGGACCGAGAAGAGGCAGGAGGAAGTGGTAGAGGCAGTGTGGGTGGTGGGGTCCTGGAGCACCAGCAGCTGGCGGTCTGTCTTCTGGGTGAACAGGAGCTTCAGGAGAGGGGTTGATGGTTAACGGGAGCTGGAAGGATCACAGAGGGCCCACCCGTTCCCAGGAGCTCTGGCCCTTGTATCCAGTGTCGGCCCATTTCTCAGATGGAAAAACAAAGGCTCCAGGTCACAAGGGAGCTGGACCGTGGTCTTAGGGGAGCAAGGACTGTGGGCGAGACCACAGGTTCCCTGAGGGGTAGGGGCTGGGGGCCCGAACTCCTGGGTCCCAAAGGTAGAAGGGTTTAGGGGTTGAGAACTGTGGATCCCAAGGGAAAAGGGGTCTGTGGGCCTGGACTCCCGAGGGAGGAGGAAGAGGTTGGGGGATGGACTCCTGGGTTGGAGGGCGGAGGGGCTGACAGGTGCATGAAATCCCCATACCTTAGTGAGGGCCCGGTTGGACTCAGAGAAGTCTCCACCTGGCGTTCCTTGGAGGCAATTAAGCTCGAGCAGGCGGCTCCGTTCCTAAGGCAGAGCAAGTTATCACGGGCTAGCACATCACAGACTCAGAATGGGCTGTCCCAGCCTTCCCTGGTACCAGGAGGCATCTGGGGTGCAGAGTGGAGATGGATTGCCCCAGCGGGATGTGAGGACAGTCGGACAGGTCTCCCAGGAGAACTCACCTGCGTCAGGGCCTGAAGGGCCTCGTCCTTCTTCCGGCTCAGCCCCCTGCTCTCAGCCGCCATCTGCCCCCCCAGCGACTTGAGCTGCTCCTCTAAGACCTGGATCCGGTGCTGCAGGGCATGGCCCAGGGCCCTGGTTACTCAGCTGTCCCAGGGCTCCCAGCTGGCTCCCACAGAGCCAAGTCCTTCTCAAGAGCCTGGGGTTTGCTGCACCCCGTAACAGAGATCCCCGGGACCTGGGTGCCCATGAGTGGGTGGGGAGTTAAGTTCCCTGGTGCCCTCTTCCCTTTTGGGGATCGGGAAGAGACCTGGGGTGGCTTGGGGGGGGGTGGAGGAGCTGATGTACAGACAGAGATGGAGAGAGACAGACCCAGAGAGAGTTGTGGAGAATAGAAAGGGAAAGGGACAGAGAGACCAACTAGAACAGATACAAAAAAGGACCAAGACAGTCCCTGAGAGGAAGATGCGAGCAAGGAGACAAGGTGCACACAGAACAGAGATAGATAGAAGGGAAAAGAGAGTGACAAGGAGAAGATCCAGAAATGGAGGTGGAGAAAGGAGCCCCGCGTCCGAACCGAGTAGGTTCAGATCCCAGCTCCACCCTCTACAAACTGAGCGACCTTGGAAAAGATTACTTGAGCACCTTGACCTTCAGTTTTTTTATTATAAAGTGGGGGGGGGGGGGGTGTCAGATTGGCCTCCCCAGATTCTTGTAAAGATTTGATGAGTAAGGACTCATGAAACATTTAGGACCATGACTGGCACATAGTAAATGCTCAATAAACATCAATCATTATTGTTACTCTTCAGAAGATGGTGAGGCGGGTGGGAAAGGATGACAGAGAAAGGGCCAGACGGGGGAATGGAGGAATCAGAGGGCAGCGGCGAGGGAGGGAGGGAGGGAGGGAGGGCAAGCCCTGCCCGACTCACCCTGTGCCGTGCCACACTGGCCTGGAGTTCCCGGACCTTGGGGTCCAGTGCCTGGGCCCCAGGGCTGTCCCGGTCCTCCTCTTCCCGCCTGCTCTCCTGCTCCAGCTGCTGGAACTCGAGGTCCTCGTAGGCACACTGGGCCACATCTAGCTGTTCCCTCATCTGTGGGTGGGAATGCAAACACTGGAGGCCTGGATCCTGGTGGGGGGGGGCGGTAAGTGGGCTGGGGCCAGGAGTCCTGGGCAAGGAGGGAAGAGGGGCTTGAGGACCTAGACTCCCAAGTCCTAGGAGTTATAAGGCTGGGGCCTGAACTCCTAGGTGAGGGAACAGGGGCCTGAGGGCCTGGACGTCTGGGTCCTGAGGAAAGAGCAGCCTGGATACCAGGTCCCGGAGAGGATCTGGAGGACCCTCACCTCTTGCACTCCCTGCAGGAGCCGCTCTCGCTGGTCCTCCGGCTGGGAGTCGAGCTGTCCCTGGGCCTCCTGGAGTCTTTGGCGAAGACCCTCCACTCGATCCCGCTCCTGGCTCAGCCGCCTCTGTTCCTGAAAGAACAGCCAGGCTCTCAGCCTTCTCAGTCCAGTCCAGTCTGGACACAGGAAGAGAAACAGAGTCCAGCACGGGCGAGGCTAGCTGGATCTCAGAACCCTGCCTGGGTGCCGGCTCCAAGACTGCAGGGACCCTGTCTGTCTGGTTCACTTTTTTTTTTTTTTAAGATTTATTTATTAGAGAGAGAGAGTGTGAGCATGAGCAGGGGAAGCAGCAAAGGGAGAGGAGGAAGGAGGCTCCCTGCTGAGCAGGGAGCCCGATGTGGGGCTCGATCCCAGGACCCTAGGATCATGACCTGAGCCGAAGGCAGACGCTTAACTGACTGAGGCACCCAGGTGCCCCTGTCTAGTTCACTCTTGTACAGGCTGGGACGATCAGGGCAGTGAAACACAGAGACTATAGAAACCGAGACTGGAGAGCATCTTCCTGGATGGGAGGATTTTAAGATAAGCCTCAAAAATCAGGGAACGTTTAGACCCAGGGAGCTAGAGGGAGCCGGAAGGGCGCTTTGGGCTGAGGGAACAGCGCAGCACAAATGCACAGTAGTTGAAAAGCACAGGAAGTTTCGGGGGTAAACTCTGGTCAGAGGGTAGAGATGAGGAGCACAGAGGGAGGTGACAGAGAAAGGCAGGCTCGGCGCAGCTCCTGTCTGGTTTGGCCAACTGGCTGAGGAACCCTTATCCTGGGGCACTGGAAGGACTAGAGACAGAGGTTCAGGGAGCAGAAAGGACAGGACATGTTGACTGACCACAGGTTTGGGGGTGAGAGAGAGGGAGGTGTGGAGAGCTAGGCCCTGTTTTTTTTTTATTATTATTATTTTTAAAGATTTTATTTATTTGACAGAGAGAGAGACAGCAAGAGAGGGAACAGAAGGAGTGGAGTGGGAGAGGGAGAAGCAGACTCCCCACTGAGCAGCGAGCCTGACGTGGGGCTCGATCCCAGGACCATCAGGACCCGAGCCGAAGGCAGACACTTAACCACTGAGCCGCCCAGGTGCCCCAAGGCCCCTGTTTTTAAAAACACCATCCCTGTTTTGTTATCAGACCTGAAGAATGAATAGGTTGTTAAAGAGTTTACAGACAGTATCATGTCTGGTACTGGCTTTTAAAATGGGGGAGAGGGAAGCAAACTGGGGGATATGAAACGAGAATGGAAGATTGATTACTGCTAAAGGTGGTGAGCACACCACAGAGCCACCCGTTTGACTATTCTGTTCGTCGGTTTGACATTTTTCACAAGATGACATTTAAAGAGCAAAGAGAGGGCCAAAGGAAGAGGCCCCAGAATCATGGTGGGGGAGGGAGAAGGAAAACAAGAAGCATCTGCCCACCCCTCACTCCCCCAGCCCAAGGATCCCCCTTTGGGGAATGAGGATAACCCTGGGGCTCAGGTCCCAGGAGCACCACCAGTAATATCGGTCCGATGAGGAAGGAAACTGACGGTGAAGATCGCGCAGGAGAAACTGACCTGTTCCTCCTGCTCGTGGTTGCCCCGCTTCATGTTCCCCTGCTGTTCCAGCAGCTGCCGGAGCTGCTCCTCCTCGCGCCGGGCAGCCACCCGCTCCCCAGCCAGCTCGCCCCGCAGAAGGGCCACTTCCACCTCCATCTGTGGGGAGAATGTAGGGGCTGGGGCCCGGAGGTCTGGGTCCGAGGAAGGAGGAGGCTGGGGACTTGGACGCCTGGGTCCAAGTGGGGTGCCTGGGAGTCTGGGGTCCTGGATTCGGAGGGAGGGAGGATAGGGCTGGAGGCCTAAGAGTGGGATCCCGCTGGAGGCAAGGCCCAGGAGCCTGGCCTGGAGGGCTCCCCTTGAGCTGGGGGCCAGACTGCCCACGAGGTCCGCAGCCTCACCTCGATCCTCAGCTCCTTCCTCTGGCGCTGTAGTTCCTTCACTCGCTGCTCCATCACGGCCACGCGGGTCAGTGCCTCCAGCTGCTGCTCTCGAAGCCGCCGCGCCGCCCCTCGCACCCCCTCCCCAGGCTGGGTGGATGCGGGGGGCGTGGCCGGGGTCTGTGCCGGGGACCGAGCCTCCCGCTGAGGTCGGAGAGGGGCGTGTTCAAGAGGAGAGGCCTCGCCACTGCAGTCATCAGGCAGGTCCGTTCCCCACCCCATTCTCGGGTCTGGGGGTCTGATCAGCCCCAGTCAGTCGCCACGCCCGTTTATTCAAGTGGGGGAGGGTGCAGGTGCGGGAGCACCCCGGGCCGGGCAGGAGGCCCAGGGGCTTGCAGTCGGGGAGGGGACGTACGCAGCCGACTCAAGGAAGGTCCCTTTTTCGCTACCCAGGTCCCATTCTCTTGGCATCGCGTCCTGGTAGACCCGGATCTCTCTCCCGCTCTCCCCGGGTCGCTCTGAGTCTTTCCCCCGTTTCTCTGGGTTTTGTCTCTCCGACTCAGTATCTGTCTCTCTCTCTGAATCGCTAGGTCTCTCTCCCTTTCAGAGTATTTCCCTTCTGAGCATCTCTGTCCTTTGTTTCTGGGTTTCTGTCTGTGTCTTTAACCCCATCTCTCCGAGGCTCTGTCTCTGGTCTTTCTGTGTCTCTGTCTCTTTGGTTCCCTTGTCTCTCGGTCTCCCTGTGTCCAGGTCTCTATCTGGTCTCTCTCTACCTGTCCCTTTGTGGCTCTGTCACCCGCTAGCGCCTGTCTCTCTGGGCCCCCCGGGGCCCCCTCCTTCGCCCTCCAGGTCCCTCACCGCGTCGCGGCTGCTCTCCGTGCTGCTGCCTTCTTCCACTTCTTCCTCTTCCTCAGCCTGCTGCTCAGCTCCTCGGCCGCTCGGAAGCTCCTTCACTCCCTGGGGCTCCTCCGGGGCCTCGGGCGCCTCCGGCTCGTGGGGGTCCTCGGGGTGCACCTGGGGCTGCACAGCCCCTTGGGGCGGGACCTCCGCGTCGCCCTCCGGGACCGGAGGCGGCTGGCACCCCTCGTCCCGGCCGCTCGGCGTCCCCATGGCCGCTCGGTGCTCCAGCGGAGTGGGCGGGCCCGAGTTCCGGGGGCGTGGCCTGGCAGCGTGTGGATGCGGCCCAGGAGGCTCCCGAGCGCTCGGGCGCTCGGAAAGAGCTCCAGGAGGCGGGACCTAAGAGATCAAAGACTGGAACTGAGCGCTCCGGGGGCGTGGCCTGGAGTTTCTAGGGGCGGGGTTCGATGGCTCCCACGGCGCCACACCCCCGAAGGCCCGACCGGAATTTGGGTTGGGGGGGGGGGGGGGGGTCTTCGCACGCCCCCTACTGGCCTCTCCCTCCTACCCAGGTGTCGAGGCTTGTACCCTCCCAGCAACCCCCCACAATCCCTTGGAGCACCCTAGAGCGACCCCATCTCCTTCTCCCTCCGGGACTCCCTCCTTTCCCGAGCCTGGTAGACTTGGCTCCGACACCACTGTAGGGGGGCGCAGCGTCCATGCCGTCTCACTCAGAGATCCAGGAGTCGGGGCTCCTACTTTCCCTCCCTGAGCAAACCAAGAGTCTGCGTCCTCTGCTCGTCCCAGGGCTAGATTCCCAAACTCCAGCCTCCCTCCACTCCCGGGAGCCCAGAAGGCCGTCTTCAGCTCCCTCCTCCCCCGCAGCCCCGGCCCCCTCACCGGCTCAGGCTTCGGCGGGCTTGGTCGCTCTGCGCTCTGGGCGCTGCCTTTTCAGTCTGCGGGACAGGTGGCTGGGGAAGAGGGAGGAGAGAGAAGCTGCTCTGTCCCCCTCCCCAGCAGCCCGGAAGTGGAGGGGGGGGAACAACAGGTCCAACAGCTCCCCGAGGGAGGAGGGAGCGACCAGTTTGCCCCGCCCGCGGCCGCGGCATCTGGCCATCCCGGCCCCACCGGCCCCACCCTCGGAAAAGCCAGCATCGCGACCCCTCACTCTGCCTCCAGCGCCCCCCGCCCCGTTCCTGCCCCCTGAAGGGCTAGGCGTCTTCATCACCTATGTATAAGCGTCTCCCTAATGCCCCGACACCGGGAATCCTGAAAGGAAGGGGGGAATGGAGATAGGGGCCTCTCCCTCTAATGAGCCCTTTAGAAGGGCTCCGACCGGTTTGGGGAGCTGGGCAAGGGGAGGGGGTGCCCTGGGCTGAGTCAGAGACCCGCCCAGAGACAGTGGAAGTGTGCCCCCCCCCCCCCCCCCCCTCCCACTCTGCTATGGGGTGGAGGGCAGAGGTTAAAGGTCTAAGCCAGACCCTTTCCTCTCTGGGCAAAAACAGGAAAATAACTGGCATGTGAGACAGGATTATTGGATGTCAGGAGCTGTGCTAAACACTTGACACACGTTAATTTCATCCTTATGGTAGCCTAATGAGAAAGGGATTACCATCTCCATTTTATAGTTGGGGAAACTGAGGCTGAGGGGGTTAAATGTGCCTGGAAGTCTAGACATGCTGTTAATCTCAAGGCTGGATTTGTTCTCTGGAAAGTCCATGTTCTTAACCATTGGGCACACTGTCACTCTGGTGCAGCCAGGAAGTGCCTGGAAGATCATTCCAAATGATAGTAACAATAATAGTCACCACTGATAGGGCACCTCATACATGTGGACTCATTGGATCATCACAACACCCTATTATTAGTATTATTTCCATTGCACAGATGAGGAAACTGAGACGTGGAGGAGTAAAGGACCTTCTCCTGGGTCTTACGGGTGTGAGTGGCTCCAACTCAAGATGGTATTCTAATCCAAGGAGGTGAGAAGCCCTGCCCCAGATAGGTTTGTTTCTGATCTTGTGAGTTAGAAAATGTCCTCCTTCCCTGCACCCTGCATCTTCACCCTGCTCTCTCCTCCCTGGCCTCTTCAGACCAGACACCTCAGATCAGAAAACCAACGGCTTCCCCCCCAAAAACAGACAGAAATAAGATTCAGAGCAAAATATATATATATATATATATATATATATATATATATTTTATTTATTTATTTAAGAAGCTCAGGGGCTGGTGAGGGAGGGGAAGAAGAGAGGCCTGGCGATGGCACCTCTCTCTGTACCCCACCTAGTGCATTCTTAACAGAAATGAGCACCTGACAAAGCCGGGTCAGGAAGGGGGAGTCTGGATCCCACAGCGCATGTTGGCTGGAACAGCAAAGTCTGAAAGGAAAAACCCAGGGCTGAAACTAAGGGGCCCTAGCAGACCCTCTCATGCCCCATTGGGGGCCCAGAAATCCGAGGAGCCCTTCTTCTTTGGGAAACATAATTCTGGCCCTGAGCCCCCTCCTCCCTCAGACCCAGGAGTCCCAGCCCCCAACTGCTCACCTATCTGCTGAGGCTTGGGCAAGTTCAGGTTGTCCATGACCTTGACAAACTCCTCACAGCTGAGGGTGAGCCGCGGGTTCAAAGTCCGCTCCTCCTCCACGGTGGACACTGTGAGCCCTAGCGGCCAAGGGAGGAGAGGAACGTCAACCCGGCAAGTGCCTGGGGCCTCCTAGGACTACATTTCCCAGGAGGCTTAGGGTGCATCTCGGGCCTGGGACTAACAGGCTCTTCCCAGAATGTTACCAAGATCGCCTGCTCTCCTCGACTGGCACTATGGGAAATGTAGTTTCCCACGTGCCTAAGCTCTCTAAGGAAGTTCCAGGAAAACGCATGCCCTCGGAATTCTAGGAGTCTTATTTCTACATCCACACTCAGCACACCTAAGCACTTGATCTTTTTGGCCAGAGAAATTTCTGGGAATTGTGGTCTCCATGCCCCATGTGGACTACAGCAGTTTGGTACTCCCTCTCAAATGGACAGTTATATGTCCCACACCTCCTCCAGGAAGCCCTCACCGCGGTAATCATGAGCAGGGTAGATCAGACAGTCTCCTGGAAGCGTGAAGATCTTTTCGTGGACTGAGTGGTACAAGGTCTTAGCACAGCCTGGGAAGGGAAAGCTCAGAGGTGAGTAAATCAACAGGAGAGAAGCCTTCTAGCCCCTTTCCTCAAGAAAGGGTGGGAGGATAAAATCAAGTAGCTAAACCCTCTTCCTCATTTCCTGCCAGTACCCCTTTGTCTAGGCACAGAAAGAGAGGGAAGGGCATTGTAGGCAGATGGAACAGCAAATGCAAAGAATTGAGGAATGGTGAGAAATTCACCATGGTGGTAAATAAGGTTGGGATGAGATCCTGAAGCACCAAGGAGCTGTGCCCTCAGCCTGGGGATGCCAAGAAAGGGTTCTGGGCTGGGAGGCTGGACTAGAAGGTAAGAAACTGAAGACATGAGGCCAAAGAAGAAAACGGGCCCATGGTTCCAACATCAGGCTCTGAGTCCTAAATTAGGACAGGGGCAAACCTCTCTGGACCTCCCTTCCCACAGTGAAACTCCTGAATCTAACTAACCCCTCCCAGCTAAACTCCTGAATCAAACTACACACCCCTCCCCCTGCCACACCTCCAGCACCTAAACTCCTTACGTTCAGGTTTAAAAATATGTCCACAGCGGGGGACGCCTGGGGGGCTCAGTCGGTTAAGCTTCCAACTCTTGGTTTTGGCTCAGGTCATGATATCGGGTCATGGGATCGAGCCAGGCTCCCTGCTCAGGGCAGAGTCGGCTTGTCCCTCTCCCTCTGCTCCTCTCCCCACTTGAACACACACACTCTCTCTCTCCCTCTCTCAAATAAATAAATAAAATCTTAAAAAAAAAAATGTCCACAGGGTGCCCGGCTGGCTCACTTGGTAGGGCACGCACCTCTTGTAAGTTTGAGCTCCACAATGGGTGTAGAGATTACTTAAAAATATATATATAATAAAAAAAATATATATATATATATATAATCTTTAAAAAATAATAATAAAAGGTGCTCACTTCAGCAGCACCAAACTAAAATTAGAACATTACAGAGAAGATTTAGCATGGCCCCTGCACAAGGATGACATGCAAATTCGTGACGCGTTCCACATTATAAATAAATAAATAAATAAAATTTTTAAAAATTAAAAAAAAAAAGTCCACAAACTCACTGACACTTTTCTGTTCAAAACGTGACAATTCTCCTCACCTTGGCTCAGTGGTCTGGACTAAGTGACTTGCAACTAATAAATAGCATATTGCGGAAATGACAGAGTTTAACTTCTAAGACTAGGTCATTCAAAAAAAAAATTAGGGGCACCTGGGTGGCTCAGTAGGCTAAGCATCTGCCTTCGGCTCAGATCATGATTCCAGGGTCCTGGGATCAAGTGCCGCATCGGGCTCCCTACTCAGCGGGGAGTCTGCTTCTCTCTCCCTCTGATGCTCCCCTGCCCCCCTGCTTGTTCTCTCTCTCTCTCTCTCTCAAATAAATAAAAATCTTTAATAAAAAAATTAGGGCTTCTGTCTGCTTGTCCATCTGTGTCTCTCTGACCATTCCCTTTGGGAGAACCCAGCTGCTGTGTCAGGAAGACAAAGTAGCCCCGTGGGGAGGTCCATGTGGTGAGGAACTGAGGCCTCCTGCCAACAATCAGAGCCAGATTGCCAGCCATGTGAGTGAGGCACCTTGGCAGCAGAACCCCCGGTCCTGGTCAAGCCTTCAGACGACTGCAGCCCAGGCTCTAGCTTGACTATACTCCCATGAGTCACGCTGAACCACCCAGCGAAGCTGCTTCCAGAGTCCTGAATCTCATAAACTATGTGAGATAGTGTCAATCATTGCTTTAAGTCATTAAGTTCTGGGGTAATTTGTTTCACAGCAATAGATAATGAATACACCTTTGCATCTAACTGTCTCCCAACAAGGTAAACTGCTGAACTGCCCCGCAGTAGCTAACCCATGAATCTAACTCTCCCTCACTCTAGCAGCGAAACTTCTTCAATCTAATCCTGACCCCCTAACAGTCTAACACCTGTTCATTCATTCTTGCAACAGGCACTTAAAACCCTGGCGCACACATAACCATACTAAGATCTCAGGCTAGGGAAAAGGGCCTGTGACCTTGCTGGAAGTCCGTTCGCCCACACCCTCGGATGAGCAGGGCATCTCCAGTGAAGGCCATGCTGTGGTCATTCAGAACAAAGGTGACACAGCCTGGCGTGTGGCCGGGGCTCGCCCGGGTCTCCAAGGCCTGGCAGGGAAGGAGAATACAGACAGTTACTAATAAGCCAAGGGCCCTGGCCTCATGATGAAATTGGCCTGAGAAGCCCCCATCTCACCCTAGGGTCACATCTAGCTAGGGTGTTTTGTTTTTTTTTATTAAAAAATTAAGTTTGGGGCACCTGGTGACTCAGTCAGTTAAGTGGCTGCCTTCGGCTCAGGTCATGGTCCCAGGGTCCTGGGATCGAATCCTGCCTAGGGTTCCCTGCTCAGCAGGGAGTCTGCTTCTCCCTCTCCCGCTCCCCCTGCTTGTGCTTTCTCTCTCTCTGTCAAATAAATAAATAAAATTTAAATTAAAAAAATTAAGTTAGATTCCCAGACTCAAACCTTGTACCAGGGTAAACTCCCAATGAATCTAAACACTTAAAGCAAGAAAATAAAACCATAAAACTGTGACGACAACAAAAATACAAATGAATATATATGATCTCTGGTTAGGGAAGAGCATTCAAATGTGATCCCAAAAGTTGTAAATCATTACAAAAAAGATCAATGGTTTGACTTTAAATAAATCTGAAGTTTCTGAACGGCAACAACACTATAAACAAAATTGAAAGGGAACCAACTGGCTGGCAAAATGTATTTATGACATATATGCACCATGTGGTGGTCAGTATACTTCCTATACAAACAGATCTCCAAATCAGTAAGAAAAAGATAAGCACACTAATATAAGTATGGAATACCAAACAGTCATTTAAAAGTATGTTATTGAAATGAAATTTGACGATGCTGTACACAAATATTTAATGACATGAAAAGATATTTACTATCTGGTAAGTGCTAAAAGCCGATTACAAAGCAATTGTACAGTGTCATCTTTTTTTTTTTTTTAAAGATTTTATTTATTTATTTATTTGAGAGAGAGAGAGAGAAACAGCATGAGAGGGGATAGGGTCAGAGGGAGAAGCAGGCTCCCCGCTGAGCCGGGAGCCCGATGTGGGACTTGATCCCAGGACTCCGGGATCATGACCTGAGCCGAAGGCAGTCGCTTAACCAACTGAGCCACCCAGGCGCCCCAGTGTCATCTTTTAAAAAAGTTTCTTTGTTTACTCAAAACATTTATTTTTTCGTTAGGCTTTGCCTACATTACCCTTTTTTTAAACAGAAAGCATCTCATTTTATAATTAAAAATAGAACACAAGATTCAGGATAAACTAAAGATCTAAACATTTAAAAAGCAGAAGAAATCTAAAAGGAAATATATAAGGATATACATAACCTAATATAAGGAGATGTGTGTGTGTGTGTGTGTGTGTGTAATCTTGCTTCCCTGAACTGGGTGTGGGGATTTACATAATGAGGATTTCCTGGGTGGGCATTTTCGCCCACATGTCAGAAGTTCTTAACGGCAGAGTCCAGAGTCGTAGCAATAGCTATGGGGGGTCAGAGAGTCCATATTTGAGGTATTGGTAGACACTGCAAACTTGCCCTCTAAAATGGCTACAGTGAGGGCACCTGGGTGGCTCAGTTGGTTAAGCGACTGCCTTCGGCTCAGGTCATGATCCTGGAGTCCCTGGATCGAGTCCCGCATCGGGCTCCCTGCTTGGCAGGGAGTCTGCTTCACCCTCTGACCCTCCCCCCTCTCATGTGCTCTCTCTCATTCTCTCTCTCAAATAAATAAATAAAGTCTTAAAAAAAATAAATAAATAAAATGACTACAGTGAGTTGTACCTGCATCCCAGGAAACGTGGGCTTGCCTCAGACACCCTGAGCAACTCTAACAGTTGTCAATCTGGTAGGTGAAAAATTTAAATCTCTCTCCCTTTCTCCCTAAAAGGGAGATCAAACATCATTTCAGATGGTTTTTTTTTTAAAGATTTTATTTATTCATTTGAGACACAGAGATATATATATAGAGAGAGCATGAGCAGTGGGAGAAGCAGAGGGAGAGGGAGAAGCAGACTCCCCGCTGAGCCAGGAGCCCGATGTGGGGCTCGATCCCAGGACCCTGGGATCATGACCTGAGCCGAAGGCAGACGCCCAACCATCTGAGCCACCCAGGCGCCCCTTCAGATGGTTTTTTGACTAATTGTTTCCTCTTCCATGATTTGCCTGTTTTTTTCCTTTTGTGCATTTTCTTTGGGGGGTTCTTATTGATGCTTAGGAGCTGTTTATATATGATGGCTATTCATACTTTATGATACTTTCTTATACATGCTGCTACTACTGTCTCTTGAGTTTTTTGTCTTTTAACTCTTATTTTGTCCTTTTCTATAATGAAGTTAAACTATGTGGTCATCCCTGTCACTGTTTTTCCTTATGTCCTCTGAATTTAATATCATGCTTTTTTTTAAAGATTTTATTCATTTATTTGACAGAGAAAGAGACAGAGAGAGAGCAGAAGCAGGGGGAGTGGCAGGCAGAGGGAGAAGCAGGCTCCCCGCCGAACAGGGAGCCCGATGTGGGGCTCGATCCCAAGACCCTGGCATCATAACCCGAGCCAAAGGCCGATGCTCAATCGACTGAGCCACCCAGGCACCCCTAAATTTAATATGCTTAGAAAAACCTTAAAAACGTGGTCAAAAATGCCCACCCAGGAAATCCTCATTATGTAAATCCCCACACCCAGTTCAGGGAAGCAATTGTCATGGAAAAAAAAAATTGTTACCCTCATGATCTAACAACCACTTATAAGATTAGTTGCCACTCACACAGCGCTCCTCCCACCAATTAGCATCCTGGTCCAGGTCAGTCATCTGCTGATTATAGAAGGACACCATGTGCAGATCCTGCGTCCACACCTACCATCCATTCTGCCCTTCCCCACTCCAGGTCTCTGGTTTGGTTCAGGGCATCAGTGTGCCCAGCCAAGCACTTCCTTACCCTCCATGGTAGCCTGGGTGGCTTCTGACACGGTTCTCTGGCCACTGAGATCTCAGTATGTCTCTTGAAAATGTCTGGGAAAGCTTTTCCCTTCCCGATAAGAGAGTCTGGCACCTCTCCTTCCCACTTTATCTGGCTCTGGACAATGGTGCGATGGACGCAGCTACAGACCACCTTGCAACCATGAAAAAGAATCCCCCAAATGGGGTGCGTGGGTGGCTCAGTCAGTTAAGCATCTGCCTTTGGCTCAGTTATGATCTCAGGGTCCTGGGATCCAGCCCCACGTCCGGGCTCCCTGATCAATGGGAAGTCTGCTTCTCCCTCTTCTCCTGCTCCTCTCTGTGTTCATGCTCTCCCTCTCTCAAATAAATAAAGAAAATCTTAAAAAAAAAAAATCCCCCAAATGACAGTGCTACATATCAAAGAGAATGACTGGCTTCTTCCAGACTCCTGTTACGGGAGAAAACTGAACCAAATATTTAAGCCACTGTTTGGGTTTTTCAGTTACTTTCAGCCAAATGTTTTCCTAACTCATATATAACAGGATATATGTGCAATGCAAAACAAATGCAAAGCAAAAGTCACAGATTTTGCAAAATCTTGTGGGAAAAATCACAACCCTTCCCCCCTCCCCCCAATTAACATAACCTAAGTATACGTATGGTATATATAACTGTGTATATGTATAAATTGGACAAAATTTTGCCAGGCTCTCTTCTAAGTGCTCGACGTGACTGAACTCATCCAGTCCACACACATCCTTATGAGGTAGGTACCATTCCTGTTCCCATTCTATAGACGAGGAAACTGAGGCACAGAATAAGAATAGGAATGAGCAAACTACAGCTATACGTGGAAGTATGGATGGATGTCACAGATAAGACAAAAGCAAAAAGAAAAAAAGGATGCCAGAAACGGAAGAGCAGAGAGGTGCGGAATGGAATAGAATGGAATGGTGAGGAGATGTGGGATGAAGCGGGAAATCTCAGGGTGCCTGGTATACAGTAAGGGGAAGTGGTATTTCATGTGTGGAGCTTTCAGTTATGAATCCAGATGTACAATATCTATCTCTTGGAGAGGGCGCATGGACTAGGAGTTAAGAATAGCCTTTGGAGCCAGATGACATGGGTTCTAAATTTGCCTCTGCTATTTATTACTAGCTGTGTGGCCTTGGACACGTCACTTCACCTCTCTGTTTCTGAGCTTCTCTGCTCATTTGTAAAATGGGGATGATAACTGTTCCCACCTCATAGGGCTATTATAAATATTAAGTTACTGGAGCACCTGAGTGGCTCAGTTGGTTAAGCGTCTGCCTTCAGCTCAGATCATGATCCCAGGACCCAACGTGGGCCCTGCTCAGCGGGGAGCCTGCTTCTCCCTCTCCCTCTGCCCCTCCCCCTGCTTGTACTCTCTCTCTCTCATAAATAAAATCTTTAACAAAAAAATATTAAGTTACTTTGAGCATGTAAAGCACTTAGAAAAATGCCCAGCACACAATAATCACTAATCAAAGTAACATAATAATAATGTGTTTTGTTTGTTTGTTTGTTTGTTTTAAAGATTTTATTTATTTATTTGACAGAGAGAGAGATAGCGAGAGCAGGAACACAAGCAGGGGGAGTGGGAGAGGGAGAAGCAGGCTTCCCGCCGAGCAGGGAGCCCGATGTGGGGCTCGATCCCAGGACCCTGGGATCATGACCTGAGCCGAAGGCAGACGCTTAACAACTGAGCCACCCAGGCGCCCCCATAATAATAATGTTTTAAAATTTGGTGTTTTTTTAAGATTCTATTTATTTATTTGACAGAGAGAGAGAGCACAAGCAGGGGGAGCAGTAGAGGGAGAAGTAGGCTCCCCGCTGAGCAGGGAGTGCAACTTGTGGCTTGATCCCAGGACCCCGGATCATGAACTGAGCCGAAGGCAGCCGCTTAACTGACTGAGTCACCCACGCGCCCAATTAATGTTCTAAAATTTGTAAAAACACTGATCTAGTTGGAATCACAAGGCCTCCTGGGTCCAAATCCCGACTTGGCGGGGTGCCTGGGTGGCTCGGTCAGTCGTGTCTGACTCTTGGTTTCGGCTCAGGTCATGATCTCATGGTCTGTTTGGGACTTTCTCTCACTCTCCCTCTGCCCTTCCCCCACCCCCAGTCTCTCTCTCTCTCTCTCTCTCTCTCAAATAAATAAATAAATCTTTAAAAAAAAATCCCAGGGCGCCTGGGTGCCTCAGTCGTTAAGCGTCTGCCTTCAGCTCAGGTCATGATCCCAGGGTCCTGGGATCGAGCCCCACATCGGGCTCCCTGCTCTGCGGGAAGCCTGCTTCTCCCTCTCCCACTCCCCCTGCTTGTGTTCCCTCTCTCGCTCTGTCTCTCTCAGTCAAATAAATAAAATCTTAAAAGAAAAAAAAGTCTGAATACTTGGGCGCCTGGGCGGCTCAGTTGGTTAAGCTTCTGCCTTCTGCTCAGGTCATGATCCTGGAGTTCTGGGATTGAGCCCCATCTCGGCCTCCCCGCTCAGTGGGAAGCCTGCTTCTCCCTCTCCCACTCCCCCTGCTTGTGTTCCTGCTCTCACTCTCTCTCTCTGTCAAATAAATAAATAAAATCTTTTAAAAATAAATAAATAAATAAATAAAATAAAATTAAATTAAATTAAATTAAAAAAAATCCCGACTTGGCCATTTTCTCAGTGTAATTTTGGGCAAGTCACTTTTCCTCTCTCTATATCCTTCTTTGTAAAATGAGAAAAATATTTCTGATCTATGTGGTTATGAAGGTTTAATGAGATCTGTTTGTCAGAGAAGACGCAGTGGAGGCCCAAGGGCCAGACTAAGCCAGAGAAATGTTTTGTTTGGCCCACTCAGGAGTTATGAGAAGTCTGAATTTGTAGTCTACCCTTAAAAAGTGGAAGATTTCTCAAAAATGTATATTTGAAGCTCCTATAAAAAAAAGAAAGGTTTGGCAGTAGACAGATTACATTCTTTTTTTTTTTTAATAAAGCTTATTTATTTAAGTAACCTCTACACGCAACATAGGGCCCAAACCATGACCCCAAGATCAAGAGTCCCACACTCCTCCAACTGAGCCAGCCAGGCACCCTGACAGACTACATTCCTAAACATGAATAATCAACTTGAATTGTGTAGTGGGTGTCCTCCATAAATGGAACATGCACCCCAACATTTGCCACAGGCCCCACCACTCCCTGCAGCAATATTTGATTATGAAAATCCTTCTAGACAAACACTGATAAAAAACACTTACAGAGCTCAGCACAATGCCTGGCAAGAAGCAAACCCTCAAAGCTTGTTAACTATTGTTAAATTATCATCATTATTATTAACCAATTCAAAATACATACAATCTACTTCAGTTGATAGCAAAGAAAAGAGTAGGCTGAATGACACCATGAGAAAACAACCAGACACACCCAGAAGCGGGACGTCTTACAATAGACTAGAAACTTCAAAAGTCAATGTCATGGTGCAGAAAGGGTATGAAACTGTTCTAGATTTAGAGACTAAATAGACCTAACAGCTGAATGGATTGTATGAAGCTCAATTGGGTCCTGGTTCCTAAAAACCACCATAAAAATGATTCCTGGGCACCTGGGGCAATTTGAACTTGGGCTGGATTTAAGAATTATTTCAGGGGCACCTGGGTGGCTCAGTGGTTAAGCGTCTGCCTTCGGCTCAGGTCATGATCCCAGGATTCTGGGATCAAGCCCCGCATCGGGCTCCCTGCTCGGCGGGAAGCCTGCTTCTCCCTCTCCCACTCCCCCTGCTTGTGTTCCTGCTCTCGCTATCTCTCTCTCTGTCAAATAAATAAATAAAATCTTAAAAAAAAAAATTATTTCAGAATTATCATATATTTTCTGTGATGAAGATTTTGCAAAAGAATTGTTCTCAAAGTACAGTTGAGGGAACCCTGAGGGTCTACAAGGTGAAAACTATTTTCATGATAGTAGGAAGAACTCTTCTGCCCTTCTTACTCTCCATTCGCCTGTTTGGTGGCGTTTTCCAGAAGCTCCATGACTGGTGATGATGTCATTGCTCTGCCAGCAGATGGAGTACTTGAATATTCTTGTGTTTTAAAAAGAGAGTCTTGGTTTTAACTTCTAATGCAGTAAATTTTTTTTTTAAGATTTTATTTTTTATTTATTTATTTGAGAGAGAAAGAATGAGAGACAGCATGAGAGGGAGGAGGGTCAGAGGTAGAAGCTGACTCCCTGCTAAGCAGGGAGCCTGATGCAGGACTCGATCGCGGGACTCCAGGATCATGACCTGAGCTGAAGGCAGTCGCTTAACCAACTGAACCACCCAGGCACTCCCTAATGCAGTAAATTTTTTTTGGCATCTCTGAATAGAAAGGTTTTATTTATTTTTACTGAGCTGTAATTGACATACAGCTAATAAGTAAATATTGATAGCTGGAACCCACATAAATAAAAGCTTTGAGGGCCCTCCTGTAATTTTTAAGAGGGCAAGGAGTTCTGAGACCAAAAGGTTTGAGTTTGAGAACCTCTGCTACAGGAGAACATTGTTACTCTCAGAAGAGGTCGTTAGGGTTGACATATCTGTAATGTAGCTTTTTTTTTTAGATTTTATTTATTTATTTATTTGAGAGAGAGAGAGAGAAACAGCATGAGAGGGGATAGGGTCAGAGGGAGAAGCAGGCTCTCCGCCGAGCCGGGAGCCTGATGCGGGACTCGATCCCAGGACTCCGGGATCATGACCTGAGCCGAAGGCAGTCGCTTAACCAACTGAGCCACCCAGGCGCCCTGTAATGTAGCTTTGTAGTGGTAAGAGAGGAAAACAGTATATACACACAGAGAAATAAAGCAAATGTAGCAAAAATGTCAGCAACTGGGGGCGCCTGGGGGGCTCAGTCGATTAGACCTCTGCCTTCGGCTCAGGTCTTGATCCCAGGGTCCTGGGATTGAGCCCCCACATTCCACTCAGCTCCCTGCTCAGAGGGGAGCCTGCTTCTTCCTCTGCCCCTCCCCCCTGCTTGTGTGCAAGCACACACTCTGTCTTTCTCAAATAAATAAAAAAATAAAATCTTTTTTAAAAATGTCAACAGGACGCCTGGGTGGCTCAGTGGGTTAAGTGTCTGCCTTCGGCTCAGGTCATGATCCCAGGATTCTGGGATCGAGTCCCGCATCGGGCTCCCTGCTCAGCTGGGAGCCTGCTTCTCCCTCTGCCGGCCACTCCCCCTGCTTGTGCACTCTCTCTCTGACAAAGAAATAAAATCTTTTTTTTTTTTTTAAGATTTTATTTATTTATTTGAGAGCGAGAATGAGATAGAGCATGAGAGGGGGAGGGTCAGAGGGAGAAGGAGACTCCCTGCCGAGCAGGGAGCCGGATGCGGGACTCGATCCCGGGACTCCAGGATCACGACCTGAGCCGAAGGCAGTCGCTCAACCAACTGAGCCACCCAGGCGCCCCAGAAATAAAATCTTTTAAAAAATAATTAATTATTTAATCAAAAACTGTCAGCAACTCATGACCTTTAGGTGAAGGGTATGGAGGTGTTAACTGTCCTATTATTTCAATTTACTATAGATATTAGAATATTAATAAAAGGTTGTGGGGGGAGCGCCTAATATCTGGACCTCACGCAGCAGCCTCCACCGGTCCTGAAACTGGTTGAAACATCTCAGCCGCAGAACAGTCTGCAGGGATTCTGTGGAGCCTGACTAACCTCACATTCTTCCAAGAAATTCCTTCTTCCCTTCCATGGTGCTTCAAATACGTGACACAGCTCAGCAGCTGTCCCCTTCACCTGTTTCCAGGGGCAGCGGCACCTTCTCCAACTACTTCGCATCAGCTACAGGCAACGCGAAAGGGGTCTGCGCACGCGCACTCACCACGCAAGGCCCACGGCCCACACTGCCCCCTGGTGGCAAGCAGAGGCGGGCCATCTATTCCATTTGGTCCCAAGTTCACTCCTCCGCTCGATTATTCAAAAGCACCTAACCTTTGTATAACCAGCCACTGTTTCTGTGCACTCTAAGCTCGAAAACCGAAAGTGTCTTTTTCCATTGCGGCTAGACAGTCTGAACCTCCGTCAGCTAAACCTTCCTTTCTTTTGTGAAAGAAAACGACATTAGTTGTTCTAACGTTTAGGGGACAGTATACTGATGTCTATAACTTGAGGATACAACAAAAAATAAGATAGGTGATGGATGGATACGTGTATGCTGTCAAATCTTTTCAACTTTTCTGTATGCTTGACATTTTTTGTAAAATGTTGCGAGGAGGGAAGATTTGTTGCACAATTCAAATAATTAGTTCCAGGGGCGCCTGGGTGGCTCAGTCCGTTAAGAGGCAGACTCTTGATTTCCGCTCAGGTCATGATCTCAGGAATCTGCTTGTCTCCCTCTCCTAATGCCCCTCCCCCTGCTTCTCTCAAATAAATAAATAAATCTTTAAAAAAAACAATTAGTTCCTGGGACGCCTGAGTGGCTCAGTCGGTTAAGCGTCTGCCTTCGGCTCAGGTCATGATCCCCGGATCCTGGGATTGAGTTCTGAATCTGGCTCCTTGCTCAGGGGGGAGCCTGCTTCTCCCTCTACCTCTGCCTGCTGCTCCCCCTGCTTGTGCTCTCTCTCTCTCTGACAAATTAATTAATTAATTAAGAAAATAATAATTAGCTCCAAATAGAAGGAAGCACTGAAATTCCCACCTGGACCACATGAGAATCACCTATGAGCTTTTATTTTATTTTTTAAAGATTTTAAGTCATCTCTACACCCAAGGTGAGGCTCAAACTTATAACCTCAAGATGGAGAGTCCCATGCTCCACTGACTGAGCCAGCCAAGCGCGCCCCACCTGTGAGCTTTTAAAATAGACTGATTCCCTGTGTCTGCCCCGAACAATGAAATCAATCTCTAAAGCGGGATCTGGGGGCTCCGTATCTGGCAGCGCTCTAAATTAACATACTTAACAGGCAAGACTAACTTTCCGACTCTGCCACTCCTCACTGGAGATAAAATGTTCAAATCTCATTGCTCATTAAAACAGAAAATTCACTGTACAATGAAACCATCCAAATCTGGCCTGCTGTGAGTGTAAAATACAACCAGCTCAAAAAACTGCAAGTTCTACTAAAGTTAAGCATAGGTCAGTCCTCTGACCCAGAAAGTCCATTCCATGGAATTGAGAGTAAGGTCCACCAAGAGATTTGCATAAGAGCCTTCATAACAGCATTTTTCTTAATAGCCCCAAACTGGAATCACCGATCAAAAGGAAAAATGGATAAATTTTCATAAATTCACACAAACAAATGCTCCCCAGCAGCATTATTCACAAATAGCTCCAAACTGGCACCAACTCTCAAAAGGAGAATGGACAAATTAACATAAATTCACACAATAAAATGCTCTCCATCAGGGGTTGGCAAACCACCGCTGGTACACCTAATTTGGCCTGCGGTCTGCTTTTGTACGGCCTGAGGGTCACGAGTGGTTTTTAAGTGGTTTTTAAGTTTTTTCACTGTTGAAAAAAAAAGAAAATCAAAATGAGAATTACTGAAATTAACACTTCAGAGGCCAGAATTCGAGTTCTATTGGAGCACAGCCATGCTTATTCATTTATGCATTGTCTCTGACTGCTTTCGCACCAACAGGGACCATATGGCCTGCAAAAGCAAAAATATTTACTGTCTGGTCCTTTACAGAACAAGTTTGCCAATCTCTGCGATAGAGCAACAGAAGGAAAGAACTGCAACTATACACAACATGATGTGGAGTGAAAGAAGCCAGAACACAAAAGAGCCCATATGGTATGAGTTCTGTTTATGAGGTCCAGAACATGTAGAACTAATCTATGATTAAATAAATTGGAAGAGGGGCCCCTGACTGGCTCAGTCAGTAGAGCATGTGACTCTTGATCTCAGGGTTGTGGGTTCAAGCCCCCTGTTGGGCATGGGACCGACTTTAAAAAAAAAAAAAAGTTGCTAAGATTGCAAATCTTCAAAGTCCTTATCATAAGAAAAAAAAAGAAAAATTTTAAAATAAATAAGTCGGAAGCTGGTTTCTTGATGGGGGTGTCAGTGGCCAGGAAGAGGGACAAGGAGGCCTTCTGGTGATGAGTATGCTCTGTATTTGGATCTCGGCGGTGGATACTCAGGTGTAAACATATGTAAAAATTTAACAAGCGGCGCACATACAATATGCGCACTTTCTACTATATAACATGCATGTTACAAGTCAATTTTTTTAAGCGGGGGGGAGAAAATGAGGGAGAAGAAGTGTGACCATCTCCAAAGGTTTATAAAGAACTCAGATGAAAACCACATGAAACATCGAATAATCATAAAGACAGATGCTAACAAGTGTTGGCAAGGATGTGGAGAAACTGGGACTTTTTTTTTTTTTAAAGATGTATTTATTTATTTGAGAGAGAGGGGTGGGGAGGGGCAGAGGGAGAGAGAGAATCCTGAGGCAGACTCCCCGCTGAACACGGAGCCTGACGCAGGACTCGATCCCAGGACCCTGAGATCACAACCTGAGCCTAAATCAAGAGTCCGCCGACTAACTGACTGAGCCACCCAGGTGCCTGGAAATTAGGCCTTTCATATGCTGCCCGTGGGAACGTAAAATGGTGCGGCCACTTTGGATAATAGTTGGTCAGTTCCTCCAACTGTTGTTTTTTTTTAAGATTTTATTTATTTGAGAGAGAGAGGGAGAGAGAAAGAGAGAGCATGAGCAGGAGGAGGGGCAGAGGGAGAAGCAGACTCCCTGCTGAGCAGGGAGCCCCATGTACGGCTTGATCCCAGGACCCTGGGATCTCGACCTGAGCCAAAGGCAGACACTTAACCGACTGAGCCACCCAGGCACCCCCCTCCAACTGTTTTATAGGTAAGCTCCACACCCACCATGGAGCCCAACATGGGGCTTGAACTCACAACCCTGAGATCAAGACCAAAATTGAAATCAAGAGTCGGACACTTACCCGACTGAGTCACCCAGGCACCCCAGTTCCTCTAACTGTTAAACACAGAGTTATTATTGATCCAGCAATTCCATCCTATATAGATATCCAAGAGAAATGAAAAACAGCCACACAAAAAAAACTTGCACGTGAATATTTATAGCAGTATTATTCATAATAGCCAAAAAATGGCGGGAACGGAAATGTCTATCGGCTGACGGATGAATGAATTAATGAGGTATATTCACACAGTGGAATATTACTCAGCCATAGAAGGCATGAAACACTGACACACACTACAACAAGGATGAACCTTGAACACTTATGGTCAGTGACAGAAGCCAGTCACAAAAGACCACATAATATAGGATTCCATTTCTATGAAACACCCAGAATAGGCAAAACCTGTAGAGAAAGCAGATTTGTGAATTGCCTAAGGCCGTCAGAGCGAGAGGGGAGGGGACTGGGGTGACAGCGAAGGAGAATGCGGGGTTTCTTTCAGAAGTGATGGAGATATTCTACAATTCCCTGTGGTGATGGATGGACTCAACTCTGAATATACTAAGTCACTGAATTGTACACTTCAAATGGATGAACCGGACGGTTCGTGAATGATATCAATTAAGTCGTTTGAAAAAAACCAGACACTGGGGCGCCTGGGTGGCTCCGTTGGTTAAGCGACTGCCTTCGGATCAGGTCATAATCCTGGAGTCCCGAGATCGAGTCCCGCATCGGGCTCCCTGCTCAGCAGGGGGTCTGCTTCTCCCTCTGACCCTCCTCCCTCTCGCGCTGTCTCTCATTCTCTCTCAAATAAATAAATAAAATCTTTAAAAAAAACAAAACAAAACCAGACACTGAAGCTAAATCTGCCACAGCTACACCCTTCGACATTCATTCAAACATCGCTCATCCAATCTAACAAAGGGCTCATCTTGACACGAAACCCCAACCATTTTTCACCCTTCTAAGCCTGCTCAAACTCAATAAATGCTTGTTAGCACCTCACACTCACGGACAGTGTACATAAAGGTGCAATGCACTTTTTTACCTGCTTCCAAAAAAGGGCTTGAAATAAAGAGGCTGCCACCATTGTAGCTCAACCCTCTGATCCCACACACAGCTCTCATTTCCTCTAAATGCTCTGACTCAGATAAACTGTCCCCATTTAGCAAAATCCTCTAAGCTGGAGGTCAAGTCCCCCCTCTATCACTTGCCCATTCTGTCCCCAAAGTCAGCCAGACTCTCCGTAGCTTTAGCAAGTCTCATCAGAGAAAAATCTGACCAGCTGTTTCTCCTCCCTCTGAGGGCAAAGCCCCCCCCCCCCCCCCCAGCACCCTCTCCACCCTGATCTATTGCTCTGGGTTGAAATCCTGGCTGGAAACCTGCTGACCTTGGCCTGTGACAAAGACCAGAGAGGAGGTAGGAACCTTCAGGCCCTTCCTGTGTGAGGCAACAGCCCCAGCAAGGGTGAGGCCAGCAGGCACAGAAGGGTGAACATTTAAGGAGGCGCTGACTCGCAGGTACCTACCCTGCCTTTGCATGACCCTGAGAGTGAGTGCCTCCTTAAATGTTGCACCCTAGGTGCCTTGCTTGCCTCACCCTAGTCCTAGCTCTGGGCAAGGGGATGCTCCTTCCTCCAACAGTGGCTCTAGAAGACTGAGCTGGGTCTCTCCTTCAGCCCTGGCCTCAGATTTCTAGCCCTCAATCAACTTTTATGGAGATGCCAGGCCAAAGGAGCTGCCCCAAGGCTACAGGAAACTCCACAAATGCTGTTGACTTATGGGCCTGGCCAGAGACACACCTGCCCAGAGCCTCTTGCCCCAGTGCCCCACCTGGGTTTATGGCGCCCTCCTCCCAGAGACAAACTCAGGGATCAGGAGCTCAGGTCAGAGTTCCCTCCTACCCCAGGGCTCAGGAGCCCACGCCCTCAGCCCCCTCTTTCCTTAAGTCCAAGAAGTCCAGGCCACCACCCTCTCGGGACCCAGCATCCAACTCACGAAGCGCCCGAAGTGGATGGAGTCTCCATCCTCAATGTGCAAGTCAGCCTGGGCTCCACTAAGGCGGGAGATGACAGACTGGCAGCCGGGGAGTAGGGACCGGAGCAGCCCTGAGCCCGTAATGTGGTCCGCGTGGCAGTGGGTATTCACTGGGAGAGAGAGGAGGACCAGGTCCGGGAGGGCACAGAGAGGACGCAGGATTCCCAGCCCCCAGCCCCCTCCTCCCCCAGACCCAGGGGTTCGGCCTCCACACTGACCAGCATACAGCAGTCGCAGCCCCAGTTCCTTGACCAGCTGGGCATCCCGAGGCGCTGTCTCCAGAACCGGGTCGATCAGAATGGCCTCACGGGACTCTCTGTCACCCAGGAGGTACGTGTAGGTGCAGCTCTTGGGCTCAAACATCTGGGAAGGGGGCGTGGAACAGGTGAGAGCGAGGAACGAGACTGCCACTCACTGGGGCCCCAAGAGTCCGAGCCTCGCTCGATTCTCTTCCTAAGATCCAGAAACAGAAAACCCAGACCCTTCTTCCCCCTTGGTGTCAGGAATCTGTTCCATCTGAAACAACGAGTCCCAACTTCCAAATACCCCCCAAATCAGGGTCTCCAGCAACCTCTTCCGTAAAGGACTCAGCAGTCCTGCTCCAAGCCCAGGGGATCCCGGATCTCTCCGCTTTAAAGGACCCCGGGGTCCCGCCCCTGCCGCCGCCCAGCGCCCAGTAGTCCCGCTGCGGGCCCAGCCTCCTCGCACCTGCCGTAGGAGGATGGGGACTCCAGAGCCGCTGTGCTGGCTGAGCTGCCTCCCGGCGACCCTCAGTGCGGCCCCCGCCATCGCGCCCGCGGCCGGGTGGGGACTGAGCCGACGCCTAGCGCGGGCGGAAGCCGGGTGGCCCCTTGGCTGACCTGGAGGGGCGGGGCGGGGGCGGGGCCCGCCTTAAAGGGGCCGCGGGCGCTGGGGGCTCACGGCGGTCAGGCGGAGAGAATACGGAAAGACCGAGAAGGCATTGAGACCCGGAGAAACGGCGAACAGGGAGACACTCAAAAGGCTCAAAAGGCGAGGGAGAGACACTGGGACAAGCACAGACAGGGAGAGAACTAAAAACCCAACAAGAGGCCCCAATACACTGATAGAGGGACTCCTAACGTATTCCTAGTGGTTTTTATCAGGAGAGAGACAGAGAGAGCCACTCAGAGACAAGGGAGATGCTTAGAGACTTGAGAGAGACTTGGACTCCGAGATACCAAGAAGAGAGACCTGGAAAGACTTTCAGAGATTCATGGAGAGATATAGAGTTGAAATGGGATGTCCATCAAAGAAATATGGTCAGAAGGATACACTTGGAAATTCTAGACGATTACGATAGAAGGAGATGTTGGGACATTAGAGTAAGGAGAAATGAGCAGAAAGAGGGAGAGAATCTCTCAGAGAGGAGAGAAACAGACAGAAAGGAAAGTTCAAAGTCAAGGAGATAATATTGCTCATTTATTTTTTATTTTTTTAAAGATTTTATTTATTGGGAAGCCTGGGTGGCTCAGTCGTTAAGCGTCTGCCTTCGGCTCAGGTCATGATCCCAGGGTCCTGGGATCGAGTCCCACATGGGGCTCCCTGCTCCGCAGGAAGCCTGCTTCTCCCTCTCCCACTTTTTTAAAGATTTTATTTATTTGACAGAGAGAGACACAGCGAGAGAGGGAACACAAGCAGGGGGAGCTGCCTCCTGGCGACCCTCAGTGCGGCCCCGCCATCACTCCCTCAGCCTCAGTCAAGAAGAAGCAAAGGATACATGCAAATGGCATGGATTCCAGGGCCTGGCTGCGGGAGTTCAAATCCTGACCCTGCTACCGCCAGGCTGTGTGAGTCCCCCCCTTGTGCCTCATTTTCTTCTTCTGAACAGTGGGAATAATGGTAGCGCCTCCTTTAAAAAGTTGCTGCCGGGATGAAATGAAAGAACGTATACAAAGCGCCCAAGACAGTTTCAGGTATATAAAAAGTGCTAAATAAATGCTGGGAATGAATTGTGTCAATATATAGCAGCCACCTCACTGGGCTTCTGGCTTCCGCTCTGCCTCCCTACAATCTATTTTAGATTTTGTGTTTTGTTTTTTTTTTTAAAGATTTTATTTATTTGACAGAGAGAGACACAGCGAAAGCAGGAACACAAGCAGGGGGAGTGGGAGAGGAAGAAGCAAGCCTCCCGCTGAGCAGGGAGCCCGATGTGGGGCTCGATCCCAGAACCCTGGGATCATGACCTGAGCCAAAGGCAGACGCTTAACGACTGAGCTACCCAGGTGCCCCCCTACAATCTATTTTATGCAATAACCAGAGAGAGCCTTTTAAAATATCAATGACAAAGAGACTGAAGAATCACAGACAATAAACACAGCGTGTGGATCTTGTTTAGGTCCCGATGGAGATACACCAAGTGTAATAAGAAAAAGATATTTATGGGATAAGATGTCTGGCATATAGCTTCAAAATCATCTGGGAAGAGTGGGTGGGAGAAATGAAACAACATCGGCCATGAGTAGGAAATTGTTGATGCCAATGCCGCTGGTATTATTAATGCAGAGAACAATTCTGTTCTCTCACACTTTCTGTATGTTCGAGAGAAAACATTGTTCAGGAAAGGAAAAACAAGATATACATGGGACCATGGGGGAAATATGATAATGTAAAGAAACGATCCCAAAGTTTGAAAGTTTGGTAATGATACTTTGGGTTGTGTTTAAAAGATAGAAAGAAAGTCCTTATTTTTTAGAGACACACACTGAAGTGTTTCTGGATGAAATGTGTGGAATTTGCTTCAAGGACCTTAAGGGGCAGGGGTGTTGGAATAAGATTGGTCATGATGAAGCTGGGTGATGGGCTGGTGAGGGGCTGATTATACTCTTCCTCTTCCTCTCCTTTTGGTTATGTTTGAAATTTTCCATAACCTAAAAAAAAAAAGAGTATATGAAAACCCAAACTCATTCATGTCACTTCCCATATTAAAAACCCTCCCTTGGTTTCCCACTCAGCTAGGCCTCTTTCTAACTCCTTGACCTCAAGTTCTCCATGGTTCCCATCAACGTATCTTCCCATCACAGAGAGTTTCTGGCTGTTAATTCTTTCCAGCATTTATTTGATACAGAGTTATTGGACACCGACTATGTGCTAAGCTCTGTCCTGGACAGAGTGATAAACAAGACAGACAGGTTGTTCATCTTAACAGAGCATATAGTCTAGAGGACAGGTATGCTGTGTTATGTGCATACAAGGGAGATGCTACAACAGAGTAATGGAGGGAAGGGGGCTCCATGAGCTAGGGTGGACAGCGTAGGCCTTCTGCTGTGGTAATATTTGAAAGGAGATCAGACGGAGGAGTCAGACAAGCAATTTGATGGAGGAATGACCTTGGGGGGACAGAGGGAACCGCTAGTGCAAAGGCCCTGGAGTAGGATGGACCATGGCATATACCAGCACTGGAAAGGAAGGTGAGTTTGGAGCATCGAGGTAGGAAAGATTCCCAGGGGCGCCTGTGTGGCTCAGTCGTTAAGCGTCTGCCTTCCACTCAGGTCAGGTTCCCAGGGTCCTGGGATCGAGCCCCGCATCAGGCTCCCTGCTCCGCAGGAAGCCTGCTTCTCTCTCTCCCACTCCCCCTGCTTGTGTTCCCTCTCTTGCTGTGTCTCTCTCTGTCAAATAAATAAATAAAAATCTTTTAAAAAATTAAAGAAAGATTCCCAGAACACAGCATGCTCCTTCCCATCTTGAGCTCTCTGCACTTGCTGTTCTGGGACGACCTTGATCCCATCATGGCCTAGTTCAATGCACAATAAAAACAAGAAGTAGTATTGGTAACGTGTACTGACCACTGTAGGCACTGTTCTAAACTTTCCATTGATTACTGAATTTCATCCTAACAACGCAGAAAGGTGGAGAGACTTGGCCAACCTTACACAGCTAGAAAGTGGCCGAGCCAACCAGATACCCAGGCAATCTGGCTCCAGAGCTAGAATAACCCCACCGTCTAACTCCCACGGCTCCCAGGACTCACCAGACCTTGTGGGTTATCAAGACTGAAGACCCACCCAATGCAGGGCATTTTTATGGGCACTTCACGGTCACTCCCGTGGTGGGCGGAAAAGTGCACCATCACGGCCCGGGGAAAGGTGCCAAGCGTGCCACCCTGGGCCTGGCACCAGGAGCTCCAGCCCTCCCAAGAACTCGGGCTGGGATGCTTCGGGAACCGCCGCCTCCATCCCCACACCAACACGAGAACCGCGGCATCGGGGTGGGAGGGGCTGAGATTCTTGAATCACCCAATGGCGAAGGGTGCCGGGGCGCTATGCAAATAACATGTTTTTTATTGGGCGTCAGCCCGCTCGAAGCCTCGCGTCCCGCCCCGCCCTCTCACTAATTGGCCTGCCTTCTTTGCAAACGCTTTGAGGGGGGAAATGGGCAGCCGGCTCTTCAAACTACCTTCGGAGAGGGAACTCAAGCTCCCAACGGAATCTCGAAAGGGAGGGGGACAGAGGAAAGGAAGGCGCATATGTTGGGCACTGTCTCAGTGATCTCTACGCGCAGTTTCTCCGAGTTAGGTCCTGCACGTGCTTGACTCCGGTCAGCCACCGTAGTCCCCGCAACCCGCAGTATACTTTCTTATGGCCCTTCTACCGGTAGCTCGGCGCTTGCTCACCAACTTGCCTGCCTTGCGCACTCACCCCTCCTTCCATTTTTTCTCCCCCGCAGCAGCCTCCGCTGGCCGCGACTGCGCATGCGTACTGACGCCCCCACTGGCCCCCGCGTGGGAGGAGGGGATAGAAATGAGGCTGGGCCGAGAAGCTCACGCGCGCTCCCTCCCCTCCCGTCGCTGGGCACGCGCCGGGCGGTGCAGCTTTGCCGCGTCCGAGGGCAGCGCAGCAGCTGCAGCGGCCGCTGCGGGAGGGGCCCGGAGCCCCGCCCCCGGGGAGGGGCCTTCCGCAGGTGAGGCGGGCACGGGTCCGGGCCTGGACGCCTGGGTCTTCGGGAAGTGGATTGGGGGCTGGACGCCAGGATCTCCCGGAAAGGAATAGATTGGCGTCCTGATGCATAGGTTCTGGAGGGGCTGCATTGGTGCCTGAGCCTTGGTAGAGTGCATTGGTGCCCGAATGCCATGATTCGAGGCGTGCATTGAGGCCCGGACGCTTGGGATCCCGAGGGAAAAATCCAGTAGGGGTCTCTGGATCGCAAGACACGCCACGTTCTTTCTGCATTTCCCTCTAGGTCTCCCCTCTACCCTCCACGCTGGGAATGAAATTTAGCAACAAGAAAGAAGCAGTTCACGCGGCGTCAATGGACTGAGACTAAACCAAGACTCGGGTAAAGCTACCTATTGGAGGTGAAATCCCGCCCACTGAGCTCAGGCTCCTCCCCTGAGACAGTTGTAAAAGACCCGCCCTCTCCGCTCGAAGGCCCCTCCCCTGGGTCTGAGTTGCTTTGGGTCCTGTCTATATAGCCCCGCCCATTCCCGTCTTTGCTTCCACGGCTGGGAGGTTCTGTTGGGGGGAGGTCCCGCCCACTCGATGTAGAGGCCTAGCCAGCTCCGCGCTCAGGGCGGCCCCTGAATTTAAGTAGTAGAGGCCCCGCCCACTCGGCTCGAGGGTTCCAACCCCGGGTCTAAGTCGCAAAGGGTCATGTTTGCATAAACCCCGCCCGTTGTGCTCTTAGGCTCCGCCTTCGCGTAAGGCCCGCCCTAGCCTTTGGATCCCAGCCTTAAAAAGACCTTGCTCCTGAACAGACTGGTCCCTGATTTTAGGCCCTACAGCCCTATCCCCATCAGCCTGGTAATCACCGGCATCGCCTATCTCCCTCTGGGTTCCTGGGCCAGCAAGATGCTGGAACGAGATGCAGAGTCCGCGGCCGGGGACACCGATCCTAGTCCCACTTGCAAGGAACCAGTAACCAAGGGAGGAGGTGAGAGCGGTCCCGCCCGTGGGTAGGGGGGCACAGGAATTGGGGCTAAGAAAATCATATTTTGAAGGAATCTCAGGGTGAAAGTTTGAAGGCCTAGGGTGATGACCATTTGGGATACTCCACAAATATGTTCTGGGGAATCCTACTATTGGCTTTGGGGAACTTCAGTGATTTTTTAGGACTCAGAAAATTAAGGGTCAGGGGGTTTGATATGCGGAATTTCAGGGTGATCACTTGGGAATATACTAGAAACGGACACCTTAGTAGCTTCGGGATTCCAGCCAGGTAACCCTTTGGAGCCCCTTTGGATGATGCATGGCATAAGGTGGGGAATAGAGACATGTCATTTGAGGAATCCCAGATGACCCCTGAGGTGTCAAGGTTGGGGTGGGGGAAGGGAAGCCTGACCTAGATTCAGGGTGTTGGTTGATGCCTGGAGCCCACCAGCCCTCCTGTCCTGTAGCTCCCCACCAGGGCTCGCCGCAGAAGCCCAGCAAGTCGGTTCCAGGGCCTGCCACGTCCGCGGGGGCGCCTTCTCGACCCCGCCGGCGGCCCCCGCCCCAGCGCCCGCACCGCTGCCCTGACTGTGACAAGGCCTTCTCGTACCCGTCCAAGCTGGCCACGCACCGGCTGGCACACGGCGGCGCCCGCCCCCATCCGTGCCCCGATTGCCCCAAGGCCTTCTCCTACCCCTCCAAGCTGGCAGCCCACCGCCTCACGCACAGTGGTGCCCGCCCACACCCGTGCCCGCACTGCCCAAAGGCCTTTGGCCACCGCTCCAAGCTGGCAGCCCACCTCTGGACCCATGCGCCCGCCCGCCCCTACCCGTGCCCCGACTGCCCCAAGTCCTTCTGCTACCCCTCCAAGCTGGCAGCCCACCGCCACACGCACCATGCCACCGACGCCCGCCCCTATCCTTGCCCGCACTGCCCCAAGGCTTTTTCATTCCCCTCCAAACTGGCCGCCCATCGCCTCTGTCACGACCCCCCGACGGCACCAGGCAGCCAGGCCACAGCCCGGCATCGCTGCTCCAGCTGCGACCAGGCCTTTGGCCAAAGACGCCTCCTGCTCCTTCACCAGCGCAGCCACCACCAGGCTGAGAGCCAGGGGGAGCGTGAGTGAGTCTTCCCCTTGGCTCACGGCGCCCTCTGCCACCAGCCTGGGTCAATAAAGAGGCGGCATTTTTAAGCTGGGCTGTATGGACTTGCCTTGACCAGACAGCTGGCAGGGAGACTGGCTCCACACTGGGCTCCAACTTACAAGGCTGAGGAACTCTTTGCTCACCTGTTTTGGGGGAGGGGAAGGTGTCACCCACAGAAAGTTAGCGCTGGGCCCCAAACCATGGGCTTGGAGCTGGGGTTTGAAAGCAAGCCCTGGCTCTGGTTTTTCCCTATTTATAAGGCAAAAGTAAAAAGTCTGCTAGCATCGTTGGTTGCTGAGGAATGTGGGGAACAGGGTCTCTCCTTATTGTAAGTTAAATTGGTGCCTCCATCTTGGCCATTTGACTGTCCATAAAAAATTTAAAATGTTCACATGCCCGTGTCAACTATTCCACTTCTAGGAACTTATCCTATAGATAAACTCAAGCACTGAAAAAGGCATAAGGTTGTTCCTACGTTCAAAAAGGCATAAGGATGTTGGGAAACCACCCAAGTGCCCATCAAGAGGGGACCAGCTAATGAAATACAATACAGCCATAGAATGGACTATGTTGCTATAGGAAAAAAACTCTATTTGTACAGATGTGGAATGAGTCCCTAAATATACGAAATGATAAAAGCAAGAACAAAGGGCATGCTGCCAATAGTATAAACATTTTTTAAAGCTCAAGCTTTGGAGCCAGCCCTGACCCACTACTTATGAGCCGGGGGGCCCTGGACAAGCTTTGTCACTTCTCTGGACTCAGATGCCTTATCTATAACATGGGAGTGCTAGGAGGCCTTTGTAAGGGCACAAGCATCATCTCTGGCATCACTTCCCTTCTCGGAGCCTGTTTCTTCTGCTATAAAATAAGAATGAGCTAACAATGGACTGCGCTTCGTTCCTCAGATGTGTATTAAGCACCTATAATGTGCTGGACTCTGCCCAGGGTGGTAGGCACACAGCAGTGAACAAGACAGGCCTGGTCTAGCGAGGGGGAGTGGGTGCTAATCAAGTAGTGGCCCAAAAAAGAAAGAAAAGAAAAAAAGTAAAGGAGCCAAGTCCATCTTAAAGAACAAAGTAGGGGAGGGAGCCTTGCCCCCCACCCCCACCCCCAGCCCAGGTACCAAGAATGATTTCAAAGTCGTAGGAATGACATCTGTGGTGCTGGCATGGGAACAGGCAAGTGGAAGAGGACCGAGGGCTCAGAAACGGCCCGGTGCTCACAGGAGGTCCTGACAAGTGACAGTCCCCATGACTAGATTAGGGGTTGGCACACTTTTTCTGGAAAGGGCCCGATGGTATGTACTTTTAGGTTTTGCAGGCCACAGTGTCTGCCGCAACGACCCAGCTCTGCCCCTGGAGTCCAAAAGCAGCCACACACATTATGATACACGAATGAATGTGTGTGGCTCTAGCCCAGTAAAACTTTACAAAATGGTAGCTGAGCTGGATTTTGCCTATGGGATGTAGTTTGCAGATCTCTGCTGTAGGTGAATGGGGCAAGGACAGGCTCATCTGTGAATGAGCTGAGAGATCTGGAAAAAAATTAAGTGGGATCCTGTGGAGGCAGAATAATGGTCCCCCAAAGAGGTCCACGTCCTAATCCCCAGAACCTGAGTATGTTAGTTTACATATGGCAGAAGGGGCTTGGCAGATTTGTGATTAAGGATCTTATCTTGAGATGGGGAGATTATCCTGATTATTCCAGGGGGGCCCGATGTAATCACAAGGGTCCTTATATGGGAAAGAGGGAAGCAGAAGAGTCAGAGGGGATGTGACAATGGAAATGGACACCAGAGGGATGCAGGGCCATGATTCAAGGGACTCAGGCAGCCTCTAGAGACTGGAATAGGTAAGGAAATGGATCCTCCCCGGAAGGGACACGCCTTGCAGACACCATGATTTTAGGCCACTGAGACAAAAGTTGGACTACTGACCTACAGAACTATAAGCAAATACATTTGTGTTGTTTAAGGCTACTAAGCTTGGGATAGTTTGTTACAGCAGCAATAGGAAACATACAGATCCCGATCTCATACCATACACAAAAATAAGTTTCTGGTGATTTAAGATCTAAATTTGAAAAACAAAATGGAAATAATAAAGGAGAATATCTTTGTAACCTCAGAAGTACAGAAAGAATCCTTAAGATACAAGAAATGTACATCATAGAGGAAGAGACTGGTAGATTTGACCATAAACAAATCAACTTACAACTATGGTGAGAGATACAGTATTATGAGTGTATACCGGGCACATACTATTATATAGAGGGTTAGCAAAGACCTTTTTGAAGAGGTAGAGTTTTACTTGTGATCTGAAATGTGCAGATGGAATGAGAGATGGTTTGTGGAATCAGGGGTGGCACCGGGCAGGCGAATGCAAATTAGCAGGCCGCTAGACCAGCCGCTAGCTAGACCCAGTCCACTGGGCAAGGCCTTGGGGAAGGGGTGGGCGAGGAGGAGGATTAAGTCCCTCCATGCCAGAAGTGCGGTTGCTATCAAGGTTTACATACAGAGCGGACTTGGAAGATTTCCTCCACAGCAACACACCACCATCAAAGTTTCAGGGACAAATGCATTTGCGAGGTGTCGATCTGGTCCAACCATTGATGTAGAGATGGGGCAACAGGCCAGGAAAGATGGGATTTGCCTGCGTCCACACAGCAGGCCAGTGCTGAACCAGGGCGGATCCTGAGTCTGTGACACGCTGACCTCCCGCTGCTCCTTGTATAGGTCAAGCCGGTTCCTGCCTGGGGGCCTTTGCACCTGCTTTTCCTCCACCTGGAATGGTTCCCCCAGACTCTCCCTTATTTCTCCCAAGTCCCTGCAGAGGGGTCAGTCCTCTGACACACCTTCCCCACTGACCCTCTCTGAACCACGCCACCCTGTCCCATGGCTCTGTAACACTGCCCTGTGTTCGTGCTCAACGCTGCACGACACACTCACGGTCTCTCCACCAGCGGAATGTCAGCCCTGTGAGAACGGGGCCTCGTGTCTCTTTTTCACACCGTAGTCCCACCGTCTCACACATGGTGGGCGCAGTAGGCAGAGTAACAGCCTCCTAAAGATGTCCACACGCTGATCCCTGGAACCCATGGATCTGCTATGTGGCAAAGGAGAATTAGGGTGGAAGGAATCAAAGTTGCTAATCCGCAGACTTTAAAACAGGGAGATTATCCCAGATCATCCAGGCGGGCTCGGTGTAAACACAAGGATCTCTGAAGGTGGAAGGAGGAGACAGAAGAGGCCGTCTCAGAGTGAGGTGGCGTGAGGAAGACCACTGGCCACTGCTGGCTTTGAATACGGAAGGGGAACTGGGGAAAAGACAAGAACGCAGATTTCCCCCAGAGCCTCCAGAAGGAGCACTGCCCTGCCTACACCCTGAGTTTCAGTCCCTTTTGGACTTCAGACCTCCAGACCTGGAAGGTTATAAATTTCTGTAGGTTTAAGACATAAAGTCTGTGGTAATTTGTTACTGAGCTCTGACTGCCCTTTGCTCTGCTCCAATCCCCTCCTGACCTCCCCAGCTCCAGGATAATGTCCAAGCTTCTCAACCTGGCGTTCGAAGCTCTTCAGGACAGCCCTGTCCTTTTGCTTCGACAGTGACGTGAATGTTCTTCATCTGTGTGCTCTATTACAGCTGCCAGTGGGCACCTGAAATGTGCCCAGTGTGACCGACAAAGTAAACTCTTCCCTTCACGTCACTGTAGTTCATTTAAATAGCTACCCGGGTCCAGGGGCTACCGTGTTAGCACAGCTGCAAGGACTATGTCCCTCCTTCCAGACAGATCCGCCCCTAAAGCCTCTTAAGCAACTGACCCCGGGGAGCCAGGCTGGTTCCCACGTCCTGGCCTCTGCCCGCGCCATGGCCCCTGCCTAGAACTCCATCCTAGCTTCCGCCCGATTCCCTAACACCCCGCTCAGTTCCCAACTTAAATGTGGTGGATGCTCGAAGGGCGTGATTAAAATACCCTTCCCCCTGTTCTACCATTGCGCTGACAGTTCTACAGCCACTTCTGCAAGCCCTGGAGAAAGGGAGCTATCCCTGGCCCAGGGGAGCTGAGACGGACTTCAAGAGAGAAGCACACCTCACGAGCATCCAGACCTCCAGCCCAGGACCAAAAGAGGGACAAACAAGACCCAGGAATGGGCTCAGAGGGCTGGAACCCCAATTCCCTGCCACCTGCCCCACAGGGGAAAGTGGCCAGGGAGAAGTAACAAAGAGCTCCTTCCCTACCAAACCCCTGATAGAGAGCCCGTCAATTCTTCCCAGGACCCCAGGGCAGCCAAGATACCTGACCCTCAGAAGAGAAGCAAAAACCAAACACATGACAGAAAGCTGGGAGCCTCTAGGAGGTTCAGGAGACTTCTGAGTAAGAGGGGCAGCTGCTCCAAACCAGGTCACCTTTATTAAGCTCATCTTGTGTGTGTGTGTGTGTGTGTGTGTGTGTGTACACGCATGCATATGCATGAAAGCACATACTTTAGGCCTGGGGCACCACCCCATAAAGCTGGTGCGGAAGTAACTTCTGCTTCTCGTTGCAACTGTAGATCCATCGGGGGCGGACAAACACCAAGGAGGGGTTATCCATCAGGGCCTGCAAGGTGGAGCGGGGTGCATATGGGAACATGTGAGTGAGGAGGGGATGGAGGTGAGTGAGGAGGGGATGGAGGTGACACAAGGACGGGCTGGGTGTCCCTTTCCCTGCCCCTCTGGAACTCACCTCTTCAAAACTGGGGTCCCACTCCTGTGCTGTGATCACAAACTGGACCCTGTCGCTCATGTAGTCCTCAAGCTCCCTGGCAGGAGAAGGAGGGAAGCAGAGAATCAGTGTCCCCTCTCTTGACATCCTGGTCCCCAACCACTCTCCAAGGCTACCTGCGGGCCCCCGTTATTCTCCCCTGTGCCAGCCTTGCCACAGCCACAATACCGAGGGCTCCCACTGCTGCTGCGCCTTCCAGAGGCTGGGCCGGGGGGGGAGCCTCATCTTAGAGAAGAGGAAGAGAGGGAACGCTACTCGTCCAGGGCGGCCGAGCAGAGCGAGCAGGGCCTGTGCCCATCCTGCAGGGCGTGCCCCTTCTCCGTCTTCCCGATCACTTTCCTTCCCACAAGCTAGCACCACCTCTCCCTACCCGCGCCCCCACCCCTGCACACTGACCCATTGAAGGCTGTGACATATCGGCTGAGCTTCCGCCGCTCGTCCCCAGGGAACTCTCCGTACAGGAAGAAGTGTTTGCCCTGGAAGAAGTCTGCAGGGGAGATGGTGGAGGAGGCAAGTGTGAGGCCCCCGGAGTTTCGAAGCCCCAGCCAGGAGCCACAGAACACTCGGAGCAAGACGGGAAGGAGGCCGGTACAGCGGCTGGAGAGGGGTGTTCATGCAACCCTGGCAGAGCCGTCCAGGACAAACGGTGCTTCTCAGCCAGGCCTGTCAGAACCTTTCTGGGAGCTGGGTGTTTTCCAGTACCTTCTCGGGCTCTGACCTTTGGGATGGCTCTTTTCTTTGTTCCATTTTAACATGGTTCTCCAAACCATCAAGTTGCTGATGCCACTTTTGGGGCTTTGAAGGATCAAAGTACTTTCCTGCCCATCACCCACAAGGAGCCGGATGGAAACGGCCTCTTCCAATCGCCATTGACCCTCACCTCTGTTCAGACCCTGGCTGCCCAGCTTCTCCCTCCATGCTCTGCTGGCCAAGGCTCTGACCCCTGCCTCCATCCCATGCCCCCTGCATTCGTGTTGGGGTGACAAACAGCAGTGCCATCACCACCTAGGTCGCAACAGAGATCAGTGCCCACATCATCTGTATGCCTGGGTGACCTCCCATTGCAACAAAACCGAACCTGAGGGGCAGGTGAGGGAGGTGCTGTTCGCACTTGGAAAGCCAAAGGGGGTCACACCCGGCAGAGGACTGTGATGGATGTGGTCACACCAGGAAGTCAGGAGGGGAACAGAGAGGGAAGGCATGAGAGGATGCCTGTTTCCTAAGGCAACAAGAAGGTAGCAGAGGCAGGGAGTATGGGCGAAGGAGGTGGGGAGACAAGTCACAAGTCATGGGGAGCAGCCACGATCCGAGAGCTGGCTGGGGGGCCACAGCTGAGAACTGAGAAAGACAAATCCCACTTCGGGAGGCAGGGAGGGATTTCCTACCTGGGAGCTCAGGAACTGGCAGGTCGGGAGACTCTGGGGGACCCTCGTTGTCTGTGTTCTCATCTGTGGATCCTGCATACGGGTCCTCGCCATTCTCCCCCTGGTCAGGGGGCTGCTTTTGCTCCCTTTGCTCGGCCACCCTGGGAGAGCCAAAGGGGGTGGGGGAGAGCATGAAGACCAGATCGCCCTCCACCCAAGCCTGGGGCCACCTCGACCCCCGAGCCCCACCATACCTTCTCAGCTCATCCTCGGTATCCCCAGAATCTTCTGCCCCATTGCCCTGTTCTTCTGTAAGTGGAAGCTTAGTCAATGCAAGGCACGTGCTTGGCAACCCTCCCTCCCAGCCTTTTTCCCCAGCACAGATGCAGGCATGCCAACCCCCAACCTCAACTGCCCTCCAGATCCAGTTATCTGGGACCCTCAGCCTTCCCTCCCCCAGATCCATTGTCTGGGATCCAGCCCCTCCTCCCTTAGATGCAGGAGTCTGGGTTTCCAGCCCCCTCCTCCCTCAGACAGGAGTCCAGGCCCCCAGGCCCTCAGCCCCTCCCCTTCCCTCAGACCTAGGAGTCCAGGCCCTCAGGCCCTCCTCCCTCAGGCTCTGACCTGACTGCTCCCCCTCAGTGTCGGTGTCTTCCTGGGGCCCTGGTGAGGCTGGTTTGGTCTCTTCTGGGGTTTTGGGTCTCTGAGGTGAGCTGGGTCCTGCTGCCTGAGGGGGCTTGGTTTTGGTCTGGGGGCGCTGAGGAGGGAGGGGGCAGCATGCGTATGAGTGTGTGTTCTTGCAGAAGGCAGGAGTGGAGAGTCTGGGGTACCACAAGAGACCCATGTCCTCCTCCCACTGCACCCTCCCCCACGCCAGGGCAGGAGGCATAGGACCTTTTGGGGAAGCTTGGGGGCTTCATCCCCGCTGCTGCCGCTGTGGGAGCCCCCTTCATCCTCACTGCTGGAGCTTGGCCCTGCCATGAGATACCTAGGGGAGGAATCCGGCCTCAGACAAACAGCATATCGTGCCCTTCAGGGGAGATGGGGTGGGGGGAGGGTGCTCAGGAAGCCACAGTGACTGGCATGTACTAATCGCTCAGGATGCCCTGGCTTCCAGCTCTGGAAGGGCCCCACTGAAGCTGTCAGGCACCGCAGCCACCCCCAACAGAGACCTCACCTTCGGGAGGGCAGCCGCCGCCGCATTCGGTGACAGTCCAGCACCCACTCTTTCCGCACGATGCGGCCTCCGAGGCCTAGGACCTGGCTGTACTTGGGGGTGTTGGCAAAGGCACAGCTGGTGGGGAAGCAGAAGGGAGGGTGTGGTCAGTCAGGTGTGGTCTGAGTGGGGAAAAAGGAAAGAGAGACAGGGACAGGGGGAAAAAGAGAGATAAGTCAGAGACAGAGAGAAAGAGATGGATATGAGAGAAACAGAAAAAGACATTAGGAGACCAAGGGAAAGATGTAGGAATCAGAAAAAGAGGCAGAGGATACAGAGAAATGAAGAGACAGAGACAGATGGGTAGACAGGCAGACAGGGAGAGAGAGAGAGCAAGATGGAGGAGCCAGAAGGAGAAGGAGAAGCAGTGGGGAGCAAGGAGAGGAGGAGGGCACAGGCCTACATGAGGTGGGTGCTGTCTGGAGTCCAGTCCGGCCGATACTTGGCCCCCAGCTCTAGGGCCTTGTCCCGGAGCTCCGAACGGAAGGGGTTCTGGAAGCCACTCAGCACCACCACCACACCCTGAAGGATCTTCCCCAGCTCCTGCGGGCCAGCTCGGGGTCCCCTGGGCTCAGTGCCTTCTCGGGTCTTCTCTGGCACTGTGCCTCGTGCTGGGGCAGGGACTGGGGTGGTGGCCGGGGTGCGGGTGGGAGCTGACACTGGGGAAGACAAAGAGTGGATTCATTTAGTACTACTGGGACTAAACCCAGCCCTCCTCCCTCAGACCCAGAAGTCCAGGTCCCCAGCCCCTCCTCCCTCAGACCCAGGGGTCCTGCCCCCAGTCCCTCCTCCCTCAGACCCAGGAGTCCAGGCCCCCAGCCCCTCTTCCATCAGACCCAGGAGTCCAGGCCCCCAGCCCCTCCTCCCTCAGACCCAGGGGTCCTGCCCCCAGCCCCTTCTCCCTCAGACCCAGGAGTCCAGGCCCCCAGCCCCTCCTCCCTCAGACCCAGCGGTCCAGACCCACAGCCCCCTCCTCCCTCAGACCCAGGGGTTCTACCCCCAGCCCCTCCTCCCTCAGGACAGAAGAGCACAGGCCCGTACAAGAACAAGGAAGCCAGCACTCACATTTGGGTTTCTTGACGGCAGGTGGTGAGGGCTGGGCTGATGGTTTGCTGGGCGTCTTCCCTTCTTCTTGGTTCAAATCCAACTTTCTCTTCCCTTTGGGGGACTCCTGAGGCTGAGGGGTTGGGATGAGTTGAGGCCCCTAGCCTCTCTCCGCCCTCTCCACCCACCAGGGTCTGACTACGTCACCTTGGAGGTGCTGCCCACTGCCCTGGACATGGGAGAGGCTGAAGAGGTGGCACTAGAGGCCTGCAGAGTAGCAGCGGCATAGCTGGGTCCGGCCGGGTCACCAGCTGCGGCTACCGAGGGAGAAAGTGGAGCCAGGGTGAGAGGGCTGGGCCCTGAGAGCCTTCCACTCCTACCCAGGGGACAGAATGTTGTTCCCAAAGCCCAGTAGTGATCCGGTCAGTCCAGGCCCCCAGCCACCTCCTCCCTCTGACCCAGGAGTCCCTAGGCTCCTCCTCCCTCAGACCTTCAGGTTCCAACCCTGGACTCCCTGAGGACTCAAGCTGCCACACTTACCTGGGGAGGTCTTATTGATCCGGCTGAAGAAGAGGGCCCCGGGTCTCAGGGAGTTGGCACCCTCATCCTCCTCCTTCACGCGGAACTGGCCAAGCTTGGTCACCTTCTAAGGTCTCACAAGGTCAGCACAGTGAGTGGCTGTTGGCAGGTGGGGGTGAAGCGGTAGGGAGAAGCCTCTGGGGGTAGGTGGGTAGAGCTTACCTGGGGTGAAGCCTCTGCCTCCTCTTTGTCTGGGGGGCTGTGAAACCGTATAAAACTCAGGCCATAGGCGGAGTCCTGGGAACAGAGGGTGGGGGTCAGGAAGTCTGGCCAAGGACAGAGGCCTGACCCCAAGCCCCTTTCACTTGGCTCTTTCCCTCTTACGGACACACATGTCTAGGGAGGTGCCCAGAGGACAATGATGACAATAATAACATCAAGCTGCTAGTGAGCCCTAACTCTGGGCTGGGCTCAGCTGTGAGCCCTTTACGTGCACCAGCTCCGTTAAGCCTCATGGCAAGTGACAGAGGCTGCTGGGGGTCCGAGTGAATCCTCTCCCGCATGCCTGAATTCCTGACCACAGAATGGGAGGGAGCACTGTGTGCCACTTCTGGAACACAGAAATGCTCCAGGCTCTTTCCCACTCTGCTGGCTGGACACAGAGCCTGGGTCCCTGGATGACCGGACAAACATCCCCCAAGACAGGTCCCTGGGTAAGAAGTCTACCTCCACTGTGTGGTGGACATATGTCATGACATACTCAAGTCTTGCTGTTACCAAAGCTTAGCATCCCTACCTCACAGCAACCCTATGAGGAGCAGGAAACTGAGGTCAGAAAGGTTAAGTCACTTGCCCAAGGTCACACAGCTAAGAAGTGGTGGACTCAGCGTCTGACTCCAGATCCCGTGATGGTAACTGTTAGACTGCTCCTCTGCCAAGACAGCTGCCCCCTTTCCCCATTCCCCTCTGAGATCCTGCAGTTCGCCCTTCCCAGACATCCTCTAGGGAATGAAGCATCACCTATGAGAAGGATCGCAAACCCCTTCAGAGGCCTCTGGGACCCAGCCTCCTCCTAATCCCCTGGGGAGATCAGCTGCCCCATCCTCCCAGCCCTCTAGGACTCAATGCTGGCCCCTCACCTCTCTCCTTGCCCAGGACCGAGGACCCTGCACCCCCAGTTCCCGCCCCAGGTACCTTGCTGTAGGGCTGGCTGCAAACGATTTTGACGCGGTCCCAGCGCTTCTCCGCTGCTGCCCGGACCAACTTGTCGGGCCCGAAAATGCGAACACGGTTGGGGTTTGAGCCACTGCGGCTCTCGGAAGGGGACATAAAAGACGAAGTGACCAGCAGGACCTGGAAGAAGGAACATCGAAGGAGAACCAGGGCTGGCTGCCTTAAATGACACCTCCTGGGGCCGGGAAAAAAGCAGGGGCCTGAGCAGGGCTTAGGGAGTCACCAGATCCAGCCTGCACCTCCACATGCCTCAACGCCTCTCTCTTCTCTTGCTTCTGGGCCTCAGGTCAGTTCCTCCCTGACACAGGCCCCAGAGGGATCCCTCCACTTCCAGGTCTAAATGAACCCCCTCCAAATTCTTTCACAGGGTCTCCTCTATCTGGCCATAGAGCCTGCTACCGGGCCTTAAAGAACCCTCCCAGCGGAGAATAATCACAGTGACTGGCATAATGTTCAAACACCTTTTGGAAATGCACAGCTGAGTTCACGGAAAGCAGAGGAAGTATCGGGGAGTCCAGGCACGAGAGAGCGGAATCCAGCGAGCTAGGAGAGTTGCACCTGTTTTAAGTGATTCTCTTGGGGCTCAGCGCTGGGATGCTGGGCAGGGACATGGCTGCCTCTTCGACTGCTCCTTCTCGGGCCCTGCCAGTAGGGGGAACTATGGAGAGGCCGCGAGGCAAAAGGAGGGAGGAGGGATGTGCTCCCCGCTTCTTGAGGCTCCAGTGAGCATCACCCCTGGTGTGCTTCTGCAGCAGCCCCTCCCCAGGGCAGCCAGCGAATCTGGTTTCAGCGTCTTATCACCTGCGGAGCTAGCGTCATCTGGCCCCTCTCAGGGATTCCAGCGCCAGCTCCTCAGGGTCTGAGTTTCAGCTCTGTGGAACCCCACTTCCAAGCTTCTAAGCATCGACGTTTCAGGAATTCCAACAATATCGCTGTTTCCCCGACCCCAGGCGTGGCAGCTGCTCGCTGCATTACTCCTTCACCACACCTCGGTCTTCTTGCCTCTCGGGTTCAATACGTAGCTGCTAATTCTTTAGGTTAAATTCTCGGTTTCAATAACTGGTGTGGTTTCAGTCTCTTGGCAGGACCCTGACTGATAGGGTGGGTGGCACTGAGGTTGGTGTTTGCCGGGGCTGCTGACTCTGGGTGCCAGAGAACGTAATTTTAATGGGGGGGGGCGGGGGGGCGGGTAGTGGAGACTGGAACAGAAGACAAAGCCGGGGCTCCAGCAAGGAAGAAGAGTAGCTCAGAGACCATCACCAATTCATACGGAGCTTAGCCCCCTCAAAGGGCAACACCCTCTGTGAGTAAATTAGGGGAAAATGTGCCTTGTGGAGTGAGTCAGTGGGAGGCCCTCACTCTGGAGGACAACAGAGAAAACATGAAAACTGCTCTGGAGGAATCCTAAGCACAAGTCTGTACTCTCAAGGATTTGAAGCAAAAAATTCATATGAGCTATCTGCATGGAAAAACCCAAGCTGAAGACTTTAAGTGGTCCTGATGTGGGAAACAAAGGCAGGAAAAAAATTATTAAATTTCCTTACTACCTACAGCCCATTGACAAGTCCTTGAGACAGGCAGAGTGACATTCCTCTAGGGACTCAGCTGCCTCGATGTTAATACTTTGCTAAGGGCAAAAGGCAATCTTAGCCTGACCCCTAGGATCCTGTAAATCTACTTTAACATACAAAAATTTCTTTGGAGACTTCCTTTATCTCTACTCCCCAAGATACATGTTGGCAGTCATCCTCCAAGCATATGACCCACCGATATACATCTGAAGAGTCTCATGACTGAGTTTTTACTAAAATAAATGACCTTTTCCTAACAATAGCTAGCCTCCTCAGGATCCTGGAAACCTTGTTTCCAAAATAACTGGGAGGCTTACGCTCTCCCTAACCCCTTCCGAACTTGAAAGTATATATTGGGCCACTCCTCATGACCCCAGTGCAGCTCCTTCTGCCCCAGGGTCCTGTCCCTGTGCTTTAATAAAACCATCTTTTTGCACCAAAAACATCTCAAGAATTCTTTCTTGGCCGTCAGCTTTAAACCCTAACATTTTTCCTACAGCAGACCCATGTATACAAGATCACCTGACACCGTGGCAGATCCTCTTTGGAGGAAGGTACTTCAAACCAAGTCCTCAGAGATTTCCCACAGACACATTCCTAAAGAACAGAGGTACACACACACACACACACACACACACACACACACACAAAACCATGAGGCATATGGAAACAAGCAGCAGAAACCACAAACTGCAGACTCAGACTCATGAAGGCTGCATACATTGAAATTCTCAAACACACAATATAAAAGTATATTTAATAGTTTAAAGAAATAAATGGAGTTCCTGATGGTATGATGAAGGGACAAATGAGAATCAAACGGACCAGGCAGTTCTGAAAAAGAGTGGAAGAGCTGTGTGCCCAACACTAGGGGATAAACCATGATTGGTCCAAGCCATGCAATTAATTCCCTCTGCCAATGGCCGGTCGGGGTCGGGCACATGACCCAGTTGGCCAATGTGATGGTAAGAGGAAGGCTGCTGGCGCCTTCTGGGAAAGATCTTCCTTCCTCATTACTGAGAAACAGGATGGAAGACAGCCACTGAACTCCTGCCATTCCACTTCCTCCAATCCCTGCTTTGGGCGCTACTAGGTGATGGATGGAGCAGCAGCAATCCTCTTGTAACTGTGCGGACAAGTCCAAAGAATCAAGAGGTGCCAACCAAGCACCCCAACTGCCAGATCAACTCTGGGTCTGCCTAATGCTGGACTTCCCTCCCAAGGAAACAATAAATATTCTTACGCAGTGAGCCAATTTGAGTTGGCTATGTTCTGTTTTACTTTGTGTTTTCTCACAGACATGCTGTGAACTTTGGTGAAATCAGAAAAGAAAGCCTTTTGCTGAGAAAAACATTGAATCTAACTATTGGCCTCTTTGTGCTCAGCTCTGATTATGAAGAGGAAACAACAAAGACAAAGACAATTCTACAGAAAGAAAGCTGTCTCCCTGGCCTTGACTTGTTTATAAAAGGCCTGACTTTGAGCCGACAGGGGAGCTGATTTGATCACCCAGTGACAACAATGAAGGGGCAATGCGAACTATGGCGGGCAGCTGCTACCCATACCATCAGGTAGATGTCCTCACTCCTCCCATTCGTTGGAAAAAGAAAACAACTCTAGTTACCCAACTTTTATTATCTGACACTGTATTTAAGGTTCTAGGGCTAAACCTTTATTCTCTAGACTATGTTAACCTTGAAAGCTTATGTATTTCCCTTGTAGAATTTGGAGGAGGAAGAAAAGAACAGGTTGATCTTGTAGGAAATGGTATTAGTTATTACACGAGGTGCCTTACACTTGATTTGTACAGGCAACCCCAATGTGGACCAGCCCTGCTCTGCCCTTCAATTTCATTTTCTTTCTGGACTCCTCCAGCCCCATCTGGTCTCTGGGTGGAAGCTAAACAACACAAGTCCCAGGGTCTTTTTTTTTTTTAAGGTTTTATTTATTTATTTGACAGACAGAGAGAGAGAGAGAGCACAGGCATGGGGAGCGGGAGAGGGAGAAGCAGACTCCCTGCTGAGCAGGGAGCCCGACGCAGGACTCAATCCCAGGACCCTGGGATCATGACCTGAGCCAAAGGCAACCACTTAACCGACTGAGCCACCGAGGCATCCCCCAAGTCTTTAATTCAGTCTTGGTTAGAAGTTATAATAAAAATGCAGGACTCCAGCAGAAGTTTAATCAAAATTCTTGAAAGAATGGGAGACTTCTGGGCATCGGCATTTTCAGAATTTGAAAAGATAAAGCCCCGACTAGCCATTCCACCTTGCTAGACAGATAAGAGGGCGAATAATAAACATTCACCTATAAAGATATGATAAAACTGTAACTAAAAATGCACTTATTCAGTTTTCATCATTACAAATAGAATTTTGATCCAAATCTGTTTGCCAAGAACACGGAATTTTTTTTAATAGTTCCCAAAACTGCTGACTTTGTTAAAACAGTTAACAAGCAGGGTTTCTGGGACTGGGTGACTCTAGTGCTTAGGGAGCCTCTGTAAATAAACCCAAATCTAAGCCAGAATCAGAAAATGAAATGCAAACACAATGAACCATAAACAGCCAACTAAATTTCTCGAGTCTGAGAAAATGAAATTCAAGAACCACTATTCTAACAGCCAAATAACTAGACTTTCCCAAACAAGACAACTGTTTAAACTCTAGCCAATTAAACCATGTCTTTGGTTTGCTTCAGCGTCTTCTCTATAAAAACCTCTGCCCTAGCCTGCCCACAGAACACCCCTAATCATTTTCAGTTTGAGCCCCCGATTTGAATTGTTTGTTCAAATAAACCTTCAAAATTTCATGTGCTTCAGTTTTTTTTACAACTTATATAACCTTTGAGAATGAGAATGTTTGCCAAAGGAAAACCGCATTTGTGAAAATGTACCTCACAGATCAGAAAAAGCACTTGACAAAATTCCACGCACGTTCATGAAAAAAGCTCTCACCAAAGTAGTCTAGAGAAGAACGTCCTCAACCTGACAACACACATCTATAAACAAATCTCCAGCTGACATTGTATTTCATGGTGAAGACTCACCACTTTGCCAGTAAGATCAGGAATAAGACAAGGATGTCTTACTCTCACCACCTCTATTTGATACTGTACTAGAGATACTAAGTGTGATAAAATGAGAAAAAGAAAAAAAAAAGCATAAAGATTAGAAAGAAAGAAAACTGTCTTTATTCACATACAATGTGATTGTCTATGTAAAAAAAAAAAAAAATCCCAAGGGATCTACACAAATCCCATGGGATTCTCCTATAAAAATTAATAACTAAATTTAGCAAGGTCACAAGATACAAGGTCAAAATATAAATATCAATTTTATTTTTATTATGCTATCAACAACTGGGAAATGAAATTTAAAAACATATCATTCAGGGGCACCTGGGTGGTGCAGTTGGTTAAGCGTCTGACCCTTGGTTTCGGCTCAGGTCGTGGTCTCAGGGTCATGAGATCGAGCCCCACGTCAGGCTCCCTGCTCAGTGTGGAGTCTACTTGAGATTCTCTCTCCCTCTCCCTTGGCCCCCCCCCAAATAAATAAATAAATATTAAAAAATGTATCACTCAAATAGCATCAATAATTTAGGCAAGAATCAATAACAGATGCTGAAATTAGTGCATACAAGTTTGTGGAGTAACAAGATATTTATATAGCCTCAAAGTATTTCCCCATAATACTTATTCATTACAAAGGGCAAAAGAGTAATTTTAGAGTGAATGAGCCTGGCCCTCACCACCTTAACAAAAGGACCCAAGTTACCACCATCAGTAATAGAGCAAGTCAGTGGCATGTGCTCCGATCTGATGCACCGAGAAAAACACAACATTACTTCTGTGGTGTTCTGGCCAAAGGTGTACAGCCTACATGTAATCATCAGGAAACATCATTTTGTACAATGAGTGATATTTTACAAAGTCACTGACCTCTATCATTCCAAAATGTGAGTGGCATAAAATGATAAGAAAGTCACGAGAACTGTTCCCAGGGAAAGGAAACCAAGCAGACATGACAAATCAATGCAATGCATGATTCTGAATTTTCTTTTGCTATTAAGAACATTATTGGGCTGATGAAGAAAATCGGAATAAGGTCTGAGATCAGATGACAAAGTACTATATCAAGGTTAGTTTCCTAATTTTGATTAATTGTACTAAGATTAAGTAAGAGAATGTCTGTCTTTTTAGGAAATATCCACTGTAGGGAATAGGGATAACACAAAATCACGTATGCAACTTACTTTCAGTTCAGTAAAAAATATGTACCTATGTGTTAACATTTGGGGAATCTGAGTGAAGGTTATAAGGGAATCCTTTGTACTACTTTTGCAACTTTTCTGTAAGTCTGGAATAAATGAAGTTATTGACAAGCTGGTTTTATAATTTACATGAAAATAAATGCTAAGGATCTAGAATAGTTAAGAGACTATTGAAGACCAAAATTGGAAGTCCAACACAATCTGATTTCAGTATTTACTATTAAGACAGTGTGGTATTGGCACAAAGATAAACATATGTATCAATGAAACAGAATAGAGAGTACAGAAATAAACCTACACATATATGATCAATTAATTTGCAATAGAAGAGCCAAAACAATTCAGTGGGAAAAGGAAAATCCTTTTTTTTTTTTTTAAGATTTTATTTTTAAGTAATCTTTACACCCAATGTAGGGCTCGAACTCACAACCCTGAGATCAAGAGTTGCATGCTCCACTGACTGAGCCAGCCAGGCACCCCAAGAAAATATTTTTTTAGAGTATTTTTAATAAACATTAAAAAACAAAACAAAACAAAAACAGGAAAAAAAGGACCTTGTCCTCTACTTCACACAATATACAAAAATTCATTTGAGGTGGATCAGAGATCTAAATGTAAAATCTAAAATTATAAAGCTTCTAGAAAAAAACACAGAAGATGGTGGCAGGCAGAATCATGGTGCCCCAAAGAGCTCCATGTGCTACTCCCTGGCACCTGTGAATATAGCAAAAGAGACCTGGCAGATGTGATTAAGTATCTTGAGATGGGGAGATAAGCCTGGGTTATCCAGGTGGGCCCAGTATCATCACAAGGGTCTTTATAAGAAAAAGCGAGGCAGGAGAGTCGGAGTCACAGAAGTGAGGATGGAAGCACATGTTAAAGTACTGTCATCGCTGCCTTTGAAGATGGAAGGGGCCACAGGTCAAGAATGCAGGCGGCCTCTAGAAGCTGTCATAGGTAAGGAAATGGATCCTCCCCTAGGGCCTCAGGAAGAAACCCAGCCTTGCTGACACTAAGATTTTAGCCCACTGAGACTGATTTTGGACTTCTGACCTCTAAAGCTGTGAGACAGTAGGTTTGTGTTACAGTTTCAAGCCACTGAGTTTGTGGTCATTTGTAATAGCAGCAATAAGAAATTAGTACAGGGAATATCATTATGACTTTGGGACAGGCAAATATTCCTTACAGAACACAAAAGGCACTCAGCAGTAAAAAAGAAAAAAGTAAAAAAAAGAAAGCAGTAAAAAAAAAAGAAAAAGGAAGGAAGGAAGGAAGGAAGGAAGGAACTTTAAAAAACCTTGATTGATTGGACTTCATCAGCTCCTTCAAAAGGCACTGTTAAGATAATGGAAAGGTGGGGTGCCTGGGTGGCTCAGTCGTTGAGCGTCTGCCTTCGGCTCAGGTCATGATCCCAGGGTCCTGGGATCAAGCCCCGCCTCGGGCTTCCTGCTCAGCGGAAGGCCTGCTTCTCCCTCTCCCACTCCCCCGCTTGTGTTCCTGCTCTCACTATCTCTCTCTGTCAAATAAATAAATAAAATCTTAAAAAAAAAAAAAAAAAAAGAGGGGCGCCTGGGTGGCTCAGTTGATTAAGCGACTGCCTTCGGCTCAGGTCATGATCCTGGAGTCCCGGGATCGAGTCCCACATTGGGCTCCCTGCTCAGCGGGGGGTCTGCTTCCTCCTCTGCCCTCTTCCCTCTCCTGCTGTCTCTCATTCTCTCTCTCTCTCAAATAAATAAATAAAATCTTAAAAATAAATAAATAAAATAAATAAATAAATAAATAAATATATATATATATATATAAAAGATAATGGAAAGGTAAGTACCTGGACCGTGATGAGCACTGAGTGAGATACAGAAATGTTGAATAATTACATTGCACACCTGAAACTAGTATAATACTATGTTTTTTGTTTTTTTTTTAAAGATTTAATTTATTTATTTGACAGAGAGAGACACAGCGAGAGAGGGAACACAGCAGGGGGAGTGGGAGAGGGAGAAGCAGGCTTCCCGCTGAGCAGGGAGCCCGATGCGGGGCTCGATCCCAGGACCCTGGGATCATGACCTGAGCTTTCAAAGGCAGACACTCAACGACTGAGCCACCCAGGCGCCCCAACACTGTATGGTAATTATACTTTAATTTAAAAGAATTTTTTTAAGATAATGAAAAGGCAAGTCACAGACTGGGGGAAAAATCTGCAACACATGTATCTGAAAAGAAAAAATAAATAAACAAAGCCATGCATGACAAAAAGACGTACAACCCAATAAAAAACAAGCAAAAGACCTGAACAGACACTTCATAAAATAAGATAAATGAATACTAGTAAGTCCGTGAAAGGTAACACGATGTCACATTACTTGTCAGGAGAATGCAACTTAAAGCCATAATAAAATACCACCACGTGGGACGCCTGGGTGGCTCAGATGGTTAAGCGTCTGCCTTTGGCTCAGGTCATGATCCCAGGGTCCTGGGATCGAGCCCCACATCGGGCTCTGTGCTCAGCAGGGAGCCTGCTTCTCCCTCTCCCTCTGCCTGCCTGTCTGCCTACTTGTGATCTCTCTCTCTCTCTCAAATAAATAAATAAAATCTTAAAAAAAAAAACAAAACACCACCATGTGCCATCTGAATGGCTGAAATTTAACAAGTTAACAACTGGCAACATCACGGACAGGTAAGGATACAGGGCAACTACAACTCTCAGCTTCTGCTGAAGAAAACGTAAAACGGTACAACCACTTTGGAAAACTGTCAATGTCCAATAAGGTTAAGACATACATCTACCCTAAGACAACGCAATTGCACTCTTAGGTATTTACCCAAAAGAGATCTCCACGCAGAGGCTTGTACAAAAATGTTCACAAGCAGCTTTCTTCATAATCGTCAAAAAGTGGCAAAAGCCCAGGTGCCCATCCACGAGAGAATGGAGAAACAAATTGTGGTCTCTGCCTGAGGTGAATGCTACTCGGCTGACATGCAGTATGGAAGAATCTCAAAAACACAGGACATTGACTGAAAAAAGCCAGCCACAAAAAGAGTATGTACTGTAAAATTCCATTTATATGAAATTCTACGACAGGCAAAGCTAGTCTGGAGTGACGGAAGAGACCAGAGGATGCCTGAGCTGGCGAGGGTGGGGGGATGGGGAATGACTGCAAAGGGGTGCAAGGGACCTCCCCGGGATGCCGGCAAGGCTCCACGTCTTGACTTGGGGGCTGGTTACACAGGTATACAGTTGTCAGAGCTCCTCGACCCATACACTAAGATCTGTGCATTTTATTGTTTGCAAAATACACTTCAACTAAAAACAGTTTCTCACTGCAAGGAAAAAAACTCATCTTGTAAGAAACTGGTTTACTGTTTACTTAAAATTATAAACTTGCTTTTCCAAGTAGGTTTATTTCTACCCCAAAACATTTTGTGGATTAGCCAGCTGCTTAACTATGATGTCACCAACCCAGCTCTAATGAATTCAACCAGTAAGAAAAGGATTGTGCCAACTTTTAAAATATTTGTAATAGAGCAAGGCGCCTGGGTGGCTCAGTCAGTTAAGTGGCCAACTCTTGGATTTTGGCTCAGGTCATAGTTTCAGGGTCCCGGGATACAGCCCCACATCTGGCTCCAAGCTTAGCAGAGAGTCTGCTGGAGATTCTTTCCCTCCCCCTCTGCCCGCCCGCTCCTAACGCTCACATTCTCTTTCTCCCAAATAAATAAATCTTCAAAAATAAAATAAAATAGGGGCGTCTTGATGGTTCAGTCGGTTAAGCATCTGCCTTCACCTCGGGTCGTGATCCCAGGGTCCTGGGATCCAGCCCATGTCAGGCTCCCTGCTCAGCGGGGAGCCTGCTTCTCAGGGAGTCTGCTTCTCCCTCTCCCTCTGCCCTTCCCCCCGCGCTTGCTTTCTCTCTCTCTCTCAAATAAATAAAACCTTTAAAAAATAAATTAAATAAATAAAATAAAATATCTTTAATAGAGCAAAAGGCATTCTTTCTTGTCAACATTTGTCCCATATAAAGTGACTAACAGGGGCGCCTGGGTGGCTCTGTTGTTAAGCGTCTGCCTTCGGGTCAGGTCATGATCCCAGGGTCCTGGGATCGAGCCCCGCATCGGGCTCCCTGCTCAGCGGGAAGCCTGCTTCTCCCTCTCCCATTGCCCCTGCTTGTGTTCCCTCTCTCACTGTGTCTCTCTCTGTCAAATAAATAAATAAAATATTTAAAAAAATAAAAAAATAAAAAAAAATAAAGTGATTAACAGAGGCATCCCAAACAATGCGGAATCTCGATTCGCCAGGACATCTGTGAGAACCTCTGGGACCACAGAAAAGCAGGTTTGCCCTCAAGCAGTGGCTGCCTCTTAGACCAAACAAGTGTGCCCGGTTGTTCACGGCCCCCTCCCCGAAGCAAACGTGGGTCTCTGCCCTGGTGTGCGGTTTATCACCCGTGCCTGCTCCTCCAGGGGGCAGAGGGCAGTGGGACTCACCCAGGAGGCCCTGGCGGGAACGGGGCTGAGGGCACCTGGGGCAGGGATCAGCATGGGGCTCATCTTGAAGCCCTGCTTACCTCGTAGTCTTGCTCCCCAGCCCCTGCAGCCGAGCTGCCCACCAGCACCTCCACGAAGGCCGAGCCGTCATTGCCGATGTCCACGCTGTGTATCTGTTCCTCCTTCTCCAGCTGTGGGAGGGGAAAGCCCACTGTCAGGGCCTGCTCTGGGTGGCCAGGGCCTGGCCTCACTGTGGGCCCTCGGGAGAGGTCTGACCCCCAGCTGGGCTGCCACGTCCCCTCGCAATGTCAGCTCTGTGACAGTGGGAGCCAGGGTAAGGGGTGCCACCGTGTCACCCGTGTGTAGCACAGGGCATGGCCCAGAGGTCGGAGCTCAGGAGATCTTCCCTGGATGAATGCATGAGCCCCCATGCTTGCCTCCCCAACACCTCCAGACTCCACCAGATCGGTGTGGAACCCGCTGCCATGGAGCTCTCCGTGGTAGCACCTGCCAGGGTTCCAACTTCATTCAAATAATCATGCACACAAATGGCACATCTGTCCCCTCTCCCCCCAGTCACACAGGACTCTGAGGAAGCTCCCCCCCGGGTAGGGGCCTGGTGTGGTTTTGCTCACCATGGCTTCCTGGGTTTGAATCCCAGCTCTGCCATACACTAGCGAAATGGCCTTGTCAGCCAGTCTCTTGGAGCCTCAGTATCCTCATCTGTAAAATGGGGATAATCACCAAATCCAGGAGTATACACACAAATACTATGGCCACACTGCACAGCATGTAGTAGACACTCTGCCCCGGTCAATCAGGAGGCACTGTTAGTCAATGCTCCATAACTACTTTCTAAAGGAAGGAAAGAGCTATCTATGTGGAGGAAGGCTCCCCGAAAAAGGGTCTGCCATTCCCGTCTTGACAATTAAAGGCACAGAAAGCCGTGTGGGGGTGGAAGGCAGTTAGGAACGGATGATGCAAGTCGGCTCTCCAGTTCGGGGCTCTTCTCTTTGGCTTCTAGAATGACAAGTTATTACAGCACTCAAAGGTACCTAGTCCACCGCCCCCAGGAGCATCCGATGCTCCAGTCGGCCCTGTCACTCGCCCAGACTTCGCCTACACGCCGCCACAAACAGAGACATCCCTACAGGGGAGGAAGGAGCCTGGACTTCGGGTGAGGCCAGCCTGGGTTCAAATCCAGCCCTGCCATTTCTAAGCTGAGCAAGCCCGGGGGCCGTGCAACCTCTCTGAGCGGCGGTTTTCTTCTGTGTGGGATGGGCGGGCTGTCCTTATAACCCTCCTCCTGAAAGGAGCTGAGATGCCTCACGAAAATAACAGCCACAGTAACACCTGCAGCGAACACTGAAGGGCTCACGTCGTACCGGACACGCAATACGTGCATCTCCTCTCCTCATAATAGCTCACTTAACACACGAGCGAACAAAGGCAGGAAGCGGTTATGTAACTTCCCCAAGGTCGCACAGCTGGTGAGTGGCAGAGCCGGGCCTGCAGCCCAGGGAGGCTGGCTCGAGTCCACGCGTGCTCCTCCACCCCATCACGGGCACGCTGGAGAAGGAGGCGGTGCTGAGGGAAGGGCCTTCCCATGGCAGAGCCAAGCTGGCCTCCTGACGGCTCCCCCTGCCTCCACAGCTCTGAGCCCTGGGACAGTGTGCGGTGCTGCCCAGGTACACAGGTCCTAGTCTGACTTCTCAGCCTCCTGCCACACTTGATGGCTCCCCTCCAGCCACGCCAGCCTTTCTTCCGTCTCAAGAGCACAATGGCTCCTTTCCACCACAGGGCCTTTGCACCTGCCACCCCCCCCGCCTAAACCACTCTTCTTTTTCTTCAGTTATCACCACTTAATTATGTAACTACACTTTTTATTTGCATCTGTCTGGCATCTGTTTCCCCCACCAGACTTTTAAGCTCCATGAAGGCAGAGACAGTATCTAAGTCATTCCCCACTGTGTTGTGAATGCCGAACAGTGTCTGGTCCTTCCCAGCTCTGCATACTTAGTCTGTGTGACCCTGGAGCAAAGAGTGTCATTTCAGCCCTTGTGTCTCAGTTTCCTAACCTATAAAATGGGCACAGTGACAACTTCGAACTCAGAGAGTTGTTGTGAAGATTCAAATGAGGGATACATAAGAAGCCCCTGGAATAGTGCCTGCCATAGAGCAAACGCTCCTAAGTGTCAGCGGACACGGTTCCCACAGGAACTTCAATACGTTCCTAATGGATGGATGGACAGATGGACGGGAAGCGCCTAGTAACCATTTGCTGAAGGAACCAGTGCTCCGAGTTGTAACTCAGGCTCTGCCCTTCCTGACCAAGTGGCTTTGGTGAGGCACTTGCCTCAGTGTCCCCATCCTGTCACAAAGGAATCATCGTGGCCAACGCTTTCAGATTCTCACTGTGTGCCAGGGGCCTGGTGTATTCGTGTCCCACTGCTGCTGTAACAGATGACCGCAAACTCACTGGCTAACAACAATACCTCTTACAGATCTGGAGGTCAGAAGCCTGAAACTTGGTCTCTCAGGGCTTCACTCCAGGTGTCAGCGGGGCTGCATTCCTTCCGGAGGTTCTAGGGGAGAATCTGTCTCCTTGCCCTATTTCCAGCTTCTAGAAGCCACATGTGTTCCTCAGCTTGTGGTCCCTTCCTCCGCCCCCGAAGCCAGCGACGGCATCACTCCGGCCTCTGTTTCCCTCTTCATGTCTCTTTCTCTGGTTGTCCTGCCTCCCTCTTTCCTTATAAGGACCCCTGTGAGGATGCTGGGTCCCCTCCTATCCTCCAAATAACCCAAGCTAATCTCACTACCTCAAGATCCTTAACTTCACCACGTCCATAGAGTCCCCTCTGCTGTGTAAAGTGACACATTCCCAGGTTCTAGGGATCAGGATGTGGATGTCTTTTAGAGGCCATGACTCTGTCTATCACGATTGGCTAAGCTCTTCGTGGGCCGGGCATCCATGAATCCTCACCTCACAACTACCTTAGGAGGAAGGGCCTGTTACTCTCCTGGTGTTACAGATGGGCAAAGAGGCTCAGACACGTTAAAGAAATAGCTCACATGTCACACGTGGCTAATGACGGAGAGAAATTTGACCCAGCAGCTGCCTGCCTACAGCCCCACACTCCTTCTCAACTCCCCTATTCCAACCCTCGAGGTAAAAAGCCAACATCTTTACCTTTCCCACGTGACAAAGCACAAGGCTCAATCTGTATTGTGAGTGAATGATTTTTTTTTGCATATATTAACTACTTGTACTTTAAACACGCACATGTTTCTTCTTTGTGTATTTCTTGTATTTCTTCTTTGTGATAAAGAATTTCCGGCCACAGTGTTCACATATCGAGACAACCCAAACATCCATCAATTTATGAGCGGACATGCAGCCTATGGTGTACCCATGTGATGGAACAGAAAAGGCTGACACACATGACAACACATAGGAATCTCGGGTGTATGCTCGGTAAGAGAAATCAGACACAAAGGTCATAGCATATGATCCTGTCTATGTGAAAGGTCCAGAACATACAAATCTACAGTGACAAAAAGTGGATCAGTGGTTGCCGGGGGGCAGCTTGGGCAGCAGAGGTAACAGGGAGTGACTGTTGAATGGTGATGGGGTTTCTCTGGGCGATAAAAATGTTCTCGACTAGTGGCAGTGACTGCAGAATGCTGTCAAGATGCCAAGACCCACTGAATTGTACGCTTTACATGGCTGAGATGGTGAATTTCATGGTATGTGAATTTTATCTTAAAAAAAAAAATTGGGGCGCCTGGGTGACTCAGTCGTTAAATGTCTGTCTTCGGCTCAGATCATGATCCCAGGGTCCTGGGATCGAGCCCCGTGTTGGGCTCTCTGCTCCATGGGAGGCCTGCTTCTCCCTCTCCCCCTCCCCCTGCTTGTATTCCCTCTCTCGCTGTCTCTTTCTCTGCCAAATAAATAAATAAAATCTTTAAAAAAAAAAAAAAGAAAAGCGAGGCGACCAGCCTCAGTTGGTTAATCGTCTGACTCTTGATCTCAGCTCTGATCTCAATCTTAGGGTTGTGAGTTCAAGCCCCACGCTTACTTAAAAAAAAAAGTAAGTGTTCAGCGTCAGCGGTTAGGAGACGAGCTCAAGCATGAAATGCCAGTCATCCGTGGCCAGGTTCATGTGCACCTTTCTCAGGAAGACATAACTCACGACAGGAAAACAAATGGGGCTGGGAAGGCTCGCAAAGTTTCTGAGAGACATTTTGTTAAAAAATTGTTCCACGTCCAGGAAAGGCAAGGTTATGCACCATTTAAAGGAATCAGGTATGGGTGCCTGGGTGGCTCAGATGGTTGGGCGTTTGCCTTCGGTTCAGGTCATGATCCTGGAGTCCTGGGATCAAGCCCCACATCGGGCTCCTGGCTCAGCAGGAAGCCTGCTTCTGCCTCTCCCACTGCTCATGCTCTCTCTCTGTGTCTCAAATGAATAAATAAAATCTTTAAAAAGAAAGAAAGAAAGAAAGAAAGAAAGAAAGAAAGAAAGAAATCAGGTAGAACTTTACCCCATGCCAGTGGATCTCCAAGATCTATTGTTATTTGAAAGAAAGCAAGGGGGGAGAACGGTGCATATACTATGTACTTGGTGGAAGAGGTGGACAAACTTGTTTATGGGTGTTCAGTGACCCAGGAGGGCCACATGAGAAACTGCCAACAGTGGCTGCCTATAGAGGGAACAGGACAGGGTGGAAATAAGCAGGGAGAGGAGGGTGTAAACCCTTTTGTGCCTTTTAAATTTTGCACCATATACATATAATACTCATTCAAAAAGTTAATAAAACTGGGGCGTCTGGGTGGCTCAGTCGGTTAAGCGTCTGCCTTCGGCTCAGGTCATGATCACAAGGTCCTGGGATCGAGCCCTGTCGGGGACCCTGCTCAGCGAGGTGTCTGCTTCTCCCTCTCCATCTGCCCCTCCCCCTGCATATGCTCTCTCTCTCTCAAATAAAGAAATAAAATCTTTTTTAAAAAAAAAGTTAATAAAACTGCAATGGTATTCTCCAGCTATGGAGTACTACACAGAAATGAGAACGAGCCATCCACAGCTACACCCACCAATGTGGATCAGCGTCACAAACATCAGGGGCGCCTGGGTGGCTCAGTTGGTTAAGCGTCTGCCTTCGGCTCAGGTCATGGTCCTGGGGTCCTGGAATCGAGCCCCACATCAGGCTCCCTGCTCGGAAGGGGAGCCTGCTTCTCCCTCTCCCTCTGCCTGCTGCTCCCTCTGCTTGTGCTCCGTCTCTCTCCCTGTCAAATAAAATCTTTAAAAATAAAAAAAGTCACAAACATCAGGCTGAGTGACAGCAGCCACAGACATCTATCCTGCGTGCTTCCATCTATATAAAATTCAAAAAGAGGCAAAACGAATCTGTGCTACTAAAAATCAGGACGGTTGCTACCCTGTGGGGCGCAGGGACAGGAAGGAATGCAGGGGGCCTGGGGCCCAGGCCCGTTCTGTGACTCGGATGTGGATGGCGTGTAGATGGGGAGTACGTGGCTTGCAGTCTGTGAGGATTCACTGAACAGTGTGCTTCGCTGTACACCTGTTACACATCAAATAAGCGAAAAACAATTGAAAACGCCACGAGGGCAAACTGAATGGTTAGCAAGCCACTGAAAAACCACCACAAAACGTGCGCCACGCTGCTGTTAAGCATTTCTTCTAAAGAACGCATGTCAGCGGGGCACCAGAGCTACCTGGACCTCGTCCCAGCCATGCCCTCCGGCCCAGGAGTGGTTAACCAAGAAGCTGGAACTCCCCTCCTGGGAGCAGCTGATGGGTTATCCTCGGAGCCTCCGTCAGCTACCGCAAACAAAAAAGGTGTGTGTGGCCGTCACGAGCAGAGGGTTGAACCCTGTGTGGCAATCCAGATGTTGCATAACATGGTTGGGAGGAACACTCCACAGATTAATCCACACGCATCTGTGTCCGGAAATGTCTGCCTTTCCACTCACTTGACAAGAACCAGAATTAGCATTAGATGAATCTGGAGTCACCCTGAATCCTGGCCATTGCCAAATGCAATCAGATTGCCCAAAGTGGGGGCACCTGGGTGGCTCAGTCGTTAAGCGTCTGCCTTTGGCTCAGGTCATGATCCCAGGGTCCTGGGATCGAGCCCCGCATCGGGCTCCCTGCTCCGCGGGAGGCCTGCTTCTCCCTCTCCCACTCCCCCTGCTTGTGTTCCCTCTCTCGCTGTGTCTCTCTCTGTCAAATAAATAAACAAAATCTTAAAAAAAAAAAAAAAAAGATTGCCCAAAGTGTCTCTCATGTGGGATAAATTAACAGTCGCTGCGATGCCGCTTGCCCCCTGCGCTTTATTTTCAACGCGGAAAGCAGGATTCCATGAGAAGCTAAGTTCGCTTCTGTTCCTCCTTTGCTCAGAGCCCTTCAGTGGCTCCCAACTCATCCAGAGTAAAAGCTCAAGTACTTACAGTGGCTCTCAGGCCTTCAGCGTGTTGGGGGCCCTCAACCTCTGCTCCATTAGCTCATCTCCTGCTTCTCCCCACCTTGGCTAACTCCACTGCACCCACACTGGCCTCCTTGCTGTTCCTCCAGCACGCCAGGTGCCAGGCCACCGCAGTCTGTGTTTCCTCCCAGATCTTTACATAGCTCACTGTGCTCAATGTCACCTGCTCAGTGAGGCCTTCCTGAATCCCTATTAAAAGAAAAACCTCTTGGGGCGCCTGGGTGGCTCAGTCGGTGTAGCGTCTGCCTTCGGCTCAGGTCATGATCCCAGGGTCCTGGGATCGAGCCCCGCATCGGGCTCCCTGCTCCGCAGGAAGCCTGCTTCTCCCTCCCCCACTCCCCTGCTTGTGTTCCCTCTCTCACTGTCTCTCTCTCTCTGTCAAATAAATAAAAATCTTTAAAGAAAGAAACACTTCCGGGGCGCCTGGGTGGCTCAGTTGGTTAAGCGACTGCCTTCGGCTCGGGTCATGATTCTGGAGTCCCGGGATCGAGTCCCGCATCGGGCTCCCTGCTCGGCAGGGAGTCTGCTTCTCCCTCTGACCCTCCTCCCTCTCATGCTCTCTGTCTCTCATTCTCTCTCTCTCAAATAAATAAATAAAATCTTTAAAAAAAAAAAAAAGAAAGAAACACTTCCTGTCACTGCCTCCTCCTCCAGCTGCAGCATTCCCTTTTCCTCTTAAGGGTTTAATGTTACTCCACAGCACTCACCATCCCTCTGACGCTCTTTACATATTGGTTTGTCAGTCTTTCCCTCCTAACATGAAAGCTCCACACGACTGACATATTTTGGTCTCGTGCTGTCTGCTGCTGTGTAGCTCCAGGACCTAAAACAGTGCTTGGCCTATAGAAGGCGCTTCATAAATAATTAGTGAACGAATGAACCTAAGAATCCATTCACTCCTGAGTCTATAGGTCCTGCCCCTGTGCTGACAACTTCCACACCTCTGTCTCCATCCAGGTCCGGTTCTGATTCCTAACTGCCACCTGGACCTCAGTCCCAAAGTCACGGCACGCCAGGACATCCCAACTGAAGGTATCACCTTCTCAAGCTGCCCCTTCTCTGGGTTTCCCATTTAAGTGACAGCTGCAATATCTCCCTCAGTCTCCCAGACCAGAGAACCCTGTGCTTTGCTCTGGCCCCTCTGGTTCCCGCATCCCCCTGTCACGTCTCTCCTCCCTCTGGTCTCTCTGCTCCCACTGCAACTAGGGTACAGAATGGAATGTGATTCTCCCAGGGTCACCTGATCCTAAGAGAACCCAGGAGAATCATCACCCAGTAATAAAAACACGAATCCCTCCCTTTACACAAACATCTACCTGTTGACAGAGCACTTTTGCAGACGCTATGTCACCTCATTTTCACAATGACCCCGGGCTTAGATCTCATTATTCTCAATGGACAGGTGAGAAAACAGGTTCAGAGAAATGGAAAAATGTGCCTGAGGTCACAGAATGAGTAAGAGGAAGAGATGGGGACTTGAATCCAGGTCCCAAGACTAAATTGTGAGCAACTTGTCCCTCCCTCAGTTTATATATTTATTTGTTTTGTACCTCCTCAGTTTTAAACACTGGCTTTAACCAAGTGGCATAACCTCTCTGGGACTCAGTTTCCTCATCTCTCAAATGGAGATAATACTAGACTCTAGGTCATGGGGTTTCTATAGATTCCATGAGTTGATCCATGTGAGGTGTTCAAAAACATAACTGGCAGTTGCAATGTTGAACCAATGTCAGCTCTCATTACTATTACTCTGTTAGGGACTGAGAAGATGTTTAAACTTCTAAAATCAGAAAGTCTTATAGGTCTGCGTATTTTTCCTGGGGAGAGAATCCTCAGCTTCTCTGTAATTCTAAAAAGGCTCTGTGAGCTCAAACTTTTTCGGAACCACTGGGCAAAAGAGATATCAAGAAAAGGTTTGACACAATCATGTAAGCCTTGCTCCGCAACATCCCTCCCCAGGGGCGCCTGGGTGGCTCAGTCGTTAAGCGTCTGCCTTTGGCTCAGGTCATGATCCCAGGGTCCTGGGATCGAGCCCCGCATCGGGCTCCCTGCTCCGCGGGAAACCTGCTTCTCCCTCTCCCACTCCCCCTGCTTGTGTTCTCTCTCTCGCTGTGTCTCTCTCTCTCTGAAATAAATAAATAAATAAAATCTTTAAAAAAAAAAAAAAAGAAAGCCAGTGTGTGAACACAAAGCAGTGTGACAAAGTGTTCAGAGCACCAATGTGGGTTTGAGTCTTAGCATGCCATTGACTGATGGTGATAAGGGCCCCTGCGTCACACTGCACCTGTGAACAGCGAGATCATCCAGGCCAGTAGCCAGCACAGAGCAGATGCTTCAAACATGCTTAGCTCTCTCCTCCCACCAGTTTCTTATCCGTGACAGGAACAGCCCGCTTGGAATTCTGTAACCATATGGGGTCAAACCACACTTTCCTCCGTGCCTGCCTCCCAACTTCACAGCACTGGGGTGAAGAGTGGGTGAGAGCACTCAGAAGAACCTGGCAAGCATTCTAGAATGGCACTTAGCCTAGCCACGTCACTCCTCCCCACTTCCCGCTTCAGTTTCCCCATCTTTAAAATGGGGTTGATTGGTTTCCATGAACTTCGGGGACACTTTCCAGCCCTGAGCCCACTGACTTCAGGAGGCAGGATAGTGAGAATGATTCACTCTGTTCCAGCTGAGGAAACTGAGGCCCAGAAAGTAAAAACAACCACACATTGATTCCTATGGTCATCCTGGCCTAGTCCTTGGGCCACCTGTGTCCTCTGCTAAGGGGCACGGCAATCACACTGCCCATTTTCCAGGTAAGGAAGCTGAAGTCCAGAAGGGAAAGTGTCTTAACCCACTGCCAGTTGGCTCAAGAGCCGTGTCTGAACCTTGAGTCTCCAGACTCCTATTAGGAAGGAGACAGGGGGAGGGCAGGATCACCTGGAGCACCACAGAGATGGTCTTCTCGCCTGCCTTGGCTGCTCGCCATTTTCGGTAAGTGTCCGCCTTGAGGAGGTTTTCTGCACAGTGGGTCTGGAGATAAGCGTGGAAAAAGGAAAGTAAGGGTACAGGGAAGAGAGCTCGGTCCCCGGCTCTCACATTATTCCTTTGAGTCCTCCCGAGCCCTCTGCGCTGCCCCAGATTTAAAATTCCCCGTTAATCCCACCACACCCTGCCTCGAGTCCACTGTAACATTTTCCCCTGGATGCTCCCCAGTGCCTCCTTTCCCGACCGGAAGTTCCCCTATTCCACATCTCTCCCAGAATTCCCTCATAGCCTCCTGGAATTCCCCCATGACCCGCCACAGACTTCCGTGAAGTTCCCTTTCACTCTCCCAAAGTTCCTGTGGTGCCCCCGCATGGATTCCCTGACGTCTTCCAACCTCCTCCCAAGCCAGCTCCTCACCGAGTCCTGGCTACTGCAGGACACCACATGGCGGAGACGGATCTCCGGCATGTCAACGTCTTGGGCTTCGCCTGGCGCGAAGGATGAAAGAAGGTCCGAATTTGGGGGGGGTGTGTGGGGGGGTGCTCCCTGCGCGGGCTGAAGTGCGCAAGCGCACAGGCTTCGGGCCTTTCAAACCGCGGCGCGCCGGCTCATGCGTCGACGCCGCGCATGCCCAGTCTCGCCTCTCCGGAGCGAGGCGCTTAGTTCCCTAGCAACGGGCTTTCCTCTAAGCTCCGCCTCCCGGTGTCGTTCACACCCTGCTTTCTGGGCGCCTGGCAACAGGAGCGGCCTCCGGGATTGGCCCCTAGAAAAAAATTCGCCATTCTCATTGGACCATGCAGTCACCGCCCAAACTGAAGCCTTAGAAAATAGGAAAACGCAGACCTGACTGGTTTTTCCCAGGGAACCTGGAGCATACTGCTACGGGATCCTCTCCACGGGTTCCTGCGGTTACACTCCTCCCCGCTACCCCACCACCATGCACACACGAACAAAATCTCCGATCTCTCCAGGGTTATGCCTGAGGCCAAGAGAGAGTGGATCAAAGACTTATCTAAATAAGACCCAAAGCATGCATCCAAACCAGATACACCCAACCTAGAATGCTTTCACCGATGCCTCAGTTTCCCAATATGTGACCTGTGGGCATCTGTCTCCTACCACGCCCGCCCCTGCCTGTTGACAGTCATCCCTCTGTTCGGTCCCCGTGAGACCCAGAGGTGCAGCCCCAGGCGGGATCGGAGCTGGGGACAGCCCAAACACAGAACAGGGAATATGAGCCAAGCACACGAAGAAGGAAGAGAGACAGAGCGCCTAGTCCCCCGCAGAACGAGCCTGGACATGCTGGGCCCTCCCAAGTAGGGCCCCACCCACGCTGGGCGCCTCCTTGGAAAGAGAGGGAAGAGAGAGGGGATCTCAGTCCTAGCAGCCACCCTATACCTAGAGGGAATCAAGTGACCCGACTCTGACCTTGGGCTTCAGGCCAGAAAAGAGGGGGAGAGGAGGGCGGTGGGAATGTGAGAAAACAGGTAAGTGACCTTCTGGGTCTTGATGGAAGAGGGGGCTAGAAGCCCAGAGTCCTGGGGTCCCTGGGGAGCAGGTAGCTGAGCATGAGATGCCCATGTCCCTTTTGGATTCTGGTTCCGTATCCCCAACGCAGAGCCACAAAGGCCTGCCCTGAGATCTTACCTCAGCTATTTCTCACCTCAGGGTGAAGGTGGATCCAGACCCGCCCCTCCTCAGCTTCCTATAAGGGCTGGGGACCTGGGACTACAGGTTCACTCACCATGAGGACTCCCATGAAACCGGGGACCTTCCTGCTGGCGTTTACGCTGCTCTGCACCCTCCTGGGTCTGGGTAAGTGAGAAGGGATCTGGACCATGAGGACCATGAGAGAGCACTCAGCAAGGTCTTGGAGGGGGACAGAGGTGGTGTCCTGGGAATTCAGATTCATGGTGAAGGCAGGGTCTGAAGGAAGAGAAAGCCTGGGGCCTCAAGGGAAGAAAAGCTCAAAAGTTCATGTGACTGGATCCCTGAGAAAGGAGGGAGCTTGGTGGGCTCTGAATCCTCTGTCCCCCCAGGCAAGGTCTCCAAATAAGACAGGAAGTCTAGGAAATTGGATGAGAGCATGACTAGAAAGGGAAGGAAAAAAAAAAAAAAGCTGGGGGGAGGGCGGCATGGGGGAGTAGAGATTTCCTTTCTTCCTGGATTCTAGAGTTCAGACCCCCAGTCCCCCTTCCCTTAGAGGTAGGAGTTCAGACAAGCTCCACCTTCCCCAGGACCCATGTCTGGGCCCCCAGTTGCCTCCTCTCTTAGGACCAAGGAGTCCATGCCCTCTGCCCTCTTGGTCTTGACTCTCCCTTCTTGATCTGGGATGAAGACCCCAGGCTCAGGTTCCCCTGCCTAAGCTCCTACCATCCCCAAGACCTACACCTGGTCTTGTGTCCAAGAAACAGCTGCGCCTGAAGCTTCACAAAAGCCCTTGGAAACCTTCGCCCTGCCCCCCAGCCTTCTCAGAGGACCCTCGCGTTCCAAGTCCCCAGCCTTGTAATTAGGGAAACAGGCTCCCTGGTGGAGTCGCTTCCCGCCCCTGGAAGCAGCCTTGCTGGCTTCCCCACCGCGTCCCAGCAAGAGCCCTGGACAGCTCCCTGGACAGCGGTCAGTGCTCCACCCCTGAACAATTAGGGAGACACCTGTCCCTCCTCCCTCAGGACTCCAAATCCGGCCCCCTTTGCCCCATCTCCCTCTGGACCCTGAAGTCTCATTGGTGGTCCGCTGACCAGGCCCCTCATGTCGACAGCCTGGCTCTCTACACTGCAGGGTGCCCGCTGAGCTGTGAAGTGTGCCGGGGCTCCGGGCCCACGTGCAGCGGAAAAATGAAGGCCTGCGAGGCCGGCAAGGACGCATGCGTGGTCATCGTCGGGGAGTCGAGCACAAGTACGAAGAGGGTCTGGCGTCACGCCCTGGGGAGGTGGTTGTGCCTTCAAGGGTAGAAGATAGCTTCACGCCAAGGGAGGGATCATCACGGTGCTCGTGTGGGAGGTCAGGCAAGAGGGAAAGACTATCCTGAGGTGGTGGGTGGAAGGAAGCGAATTCAATGGGATGGTAGAAACCATTGTTCTCAGGGATTTCGGACAACGAGACTCTGCAAAATATTAGATTGGGGGGGGCGGGGGCAGATATAGAGACTTTCTTAGGCAGGTGGAGATGAGGAAAGGAAAGGACATGGGGAACAGAACAGGTGAGAGGGGTAGAATCTAATAGGCAGGAGGTAGAATGGGGGTGGGGGAGGAATAGAAGAGAAGGAAGAGGCTGGTGTGGGTTGGGAAGAATGTGATCAGGTTGACCATTTAGGGTGAGAGGGAGGAATCGTCCAAAATGGGAGGAAGAGACCCCACCCCCACCCCCACCCCCCGGGGATGGTGGGGGTGGTGCGGGATGGAAGGGACCATTCCCGACAGGAGGAGGTCGAGGGAGAGACATAAAAGGGGCCATGCCAGACAGGAGAGGAAAGAGAACCCTGAAGTATGAAGCAAATCGGCGTGAAGAGAAGTAGACGGAGATGGGGAGGCAGGTGGGTGAATTGGGAGAGGAGGGCGTGACTTCGATGGAAGGGACCGCCCCAGACCCGAGAAAGGATGGGGAAGAAGGGGAGAGATGGAGAGACCACGGGGGCGGCGGGGGGTGGAGGTGGAGCGCAGGGCTTTTCATTCAAAGCTGAAAAGGACCATTCATTAGACACAGGAGGGGAGATGATGGCGCCGAGGCAGGTGTGAAGGCGGCGGAGCTGAGGGCCACCTGGAGTGTAGGAAGAAACCACGCCCTACCGGAGGGGGTGTGTAAGGAGGGTGGGATGGAGGATTGCACGCTGCCCTATCCAGCGAGCAGGCGTTGTCCCCCCTCTCACGCCAGGTGGGCGAAAGGACCCGAAGGCCTTGAAGAGACGACCCCAGGCTTATAGGAGGGAGATTCAAACCCTGGGACTGGGGGAGAGGAAGGTGGGGAAAAAGCACCTTTTAGGGGGTGATGAGGAAAATCCTTGGATTGGGCTGGGAGAGACCACCACTTGGTCGCGAGGGGGAAGACCACGGAGACTGGAAGAGACCACTGCAGCCAAGACGTGGGGGCAGCAAGAGACCACCTTAGAGGATATGGGTGTTGCAGGGTGGGGTTGGGGGTGGCCTCCCAGGGTTTGTTGGATGGGATTTGGAAGGTGCAGGAGGAGGGCGAAGATGGAGAAGGCTGGGAGAGACCATTTCGCACAAGCCTAGACAGGACCTAGACAGGAAGATGGCAGTGGGGCGGGGCGGGGCAGAAGGGACCCGGTCAGGCAGGCACCTGGGCTTGGCAATGGGGAGCTGCAAGAGGCCATCAGGCAGACTGGGGGCTATGGTAATGGGGCGGGTGGCGGGGGCGCCACTTTATAAACTACTCCAGACCATACCCCAGGCAAATAAAGGGGCATGGCTTTGGGGCGCTGGAAGAGACCACCCTAGGCAGTCGCGGGGGTGTGAGAAGTGCAGGGTTGGGAGACCCCCCTCTCACGGAGGCCGGGGTCCGCGCTGGAGTGGGGTCAGCAGGCGCAGCGGAGGCCCTCCCTTCCTTGCCCCCCATCCTTCAGAGGGCCATCACGCTCTGAACACCTACAAGGCCTGCATGAAGTACAGCGACTGCTACACGGGATTCGTGTCCACCACGATGGGCCCCAAGGACTACATGGTGTCCAACACCCGCTGCTGCCAGAGTGACGGCTGTAACCATGGCTCCGTGCCCCGTGAGTGCCAGCTCAGCCCCGCATCGGGACTCGCTTCTTCCAGCCGCCCCTAGAGAGCCCACTCTGTGTGCCCCGGCCTGCCTCTGCCCCGCGCTCAGACACTGGGCAACTTGCTTGCCGTGCCCCTCAGTTTGCTTACCTGGAAAGGCAGTGTCCATTCGCAGCCCATGTCCCTCCCCCCTCCCCCCACCCCCGGGTTGTTGTGAGGTGAGGAAAGGCTTTCATCTCTGCACCTTACACTGCACCTTCATCCCCAGCTCCTCAGAACAATCGCACTGAGAACGGTCTCCAGTGCCCAGCCTGCATCGCGCCCTTTCAGGAGACATGCCCTGGGACCCAGGCAGCCCGCTGTGTTGGCCAGGAAACCCACTGCGTCTACTTCGCTGGCAACGTGCAGGCTGGTGAGGGGAACCTGGATCTCTAGAGGAGGGGACAGGGCCCCAGAACTGGAGCCCATACTGCCAGGTTCTAGGGGAGATGGTGGCTCTGGGGAACTGGGTGAGGACATGCAGAGTGGGGCAGTGGAGGGGCGGGGGGAAGGCCCCTGGGTGGTGAGGAAGGCGGGGGTAGGGGCCGACTCCATTCTGAAATCCCCTTCTCAGGTCTCATCAACCCCAAATTTGCCACTCGGGGCTGTGCTACAGAGAGTGCCTGCTACGCCAAGGCTGGGGCCAAGGTGCCTTCAGCCTCCTATCTCTACTTCCTCCACCGAGCAGACTGCCTTCCAGCCTCCCAGCCCCCTAGCAGGGCAGAGTGAAGAACTGAGGAATATGTGGCTTGAGCCACATATTTGTCCTCAGCCTACACCTCCCCATGTGCCTGAATTCTTGTGATATGATGCATCTCAGGAAGGTAGGGTGCAGAAAACAGGGGTCCTAACCCTTGGGAACTTCCTCTTTGCAAGGAAGGGAGAGAAGACCCTACTGTTTATTAAAGGAGTGCTCCCTGCTGGGCTGCTGTGCAGTGTTCCCATGCTGTACCTCATTTCAGAATCCCAACAACTCTGTGAAGTGGATATTATTATCCCAATTTTACAGATGAACAAACTGAGGCCACAGGTTGTGGTCACTTCCCTTGGGTCAAACCACTAGGGAGGGGCAGACCCCGCGTCCATGATCACTTCTCCTGACTAACCTCTCTCTCTTTTTGCCTGTTTTCACGTCTGCAAAATGTGGATGGTAATAGTTATAACCTCGTTGGGTTGTTGTGTCAAATGAAAGAAAACTGCAAAAGCACTTGGTGCGGTGCCTAGCACCTGTAAGACAATGTTGGTTCTAGAGACTATATGTCTGTAAATGGTAATCATCATAATAGCTGCTACTCAATGAGTGGCCATTACTTGGAAGGCGCTGAACACTCTCCTCAATCAGATTATGCTACAGTAACAAGCAAGTCCCTAATCTCAGTGGTTTAAAGCAACAACGTTGTATTAGTCGACTAATGTTGCAGCAATGCTGTGTAACAAACCATCCCCAAACTGAACCATTACAACAAGCATTCTTCTTTCTGAGGGTTTGTGGGTGGCTGGCTCTGCATCAGCTGGTTTGGCTCCAGTCTGGGAGGAGGATTCAAGTTCTGGGATCAGTGGCTAATGTTCTTACAGCAGATCACAAGAGCACAAGAGCCCAAGTGCATTAAAAGCCCCTACTGAGGTCCAGTGTGCTAACATTCCACTGAGTCAAGTAAATCATATGGTCAAAGCCAACATCAACTGAGCAAGGAAGGGTGCTCCGTTTCCAGTGGGAGGGAGGAGAGCAGTATTTGCTGAACAAGTCCCCATTCACAAATAGTCAAGTCTTCCCTCACCCTACGTGTCCAGCACTGTTCACAGGGTGTTCTGCTCATCACAATCGTGGAGCAGCCACCAACTCGAACATTGCTGTGTACAGGAAAAAGCACAGGGATGTCTCATGTGGGTGATTAAATGCCATGACCCAGAAGTGACTTGACATAACTCATGGGATGGAGCTAGTCACATGGCCCACCAAACCCAACGGGGTTGGGGGGGGTGGGGCGGCTAGGAAGTGCAGTCCTGCTCGGTGACATTGACCACGGACGTGTTTTGTAAACAGCAAGAATGGCTGCCAGGGCCTCCTAGCAGAGTTCTCATTTTATCTTCACGACAACTCCCTGTGATAGGCACTGTTATTCTCAGCCCTGTTTTCAGAAGAACCTGAGGCTCAGAGGAGGGATGTTACATTGGAGTTCACACAACTACAAAGCGGCAGAGCTTAAGATTTTAATCACTGCGTCACATCGAGGGGGGAAAAGGACCACAGCACACAGAGAGGGAACAAGCCTATATCCATTATCTTTGGCTGTATCTTTCTGTAACCACCCCAAAACTTAGTCGCTTAGAACACTCAATCCCCTTTTATTTAGCTCATGATTCCGCCAGGCCGCAGTTTGGCCTGGGATCAGCCGGGTGGCTCTTTTGCTGGGTTCAGCTTGTCAGCTAGGCAGCTCTGCTTCAGAAGGTTGGCTGGCTGTCGCTTGGGGTGTCAAGACTGACTGGGCCACATGCCTCTACTCACCCAGCAGGTTAGCCTGGACTTCTTGGCTTGGCAGGGGTTCCAAGGGCAGCGAGAGAGGAAGCCCTAATATGTGAGCACTTTTCAAGCGTCTACTTGTATGGTGTTTGCTGTTTGTTCCTGTGGCCAGGCAAATCACGCGGCTAGCTCTAGAGTCAGAAGGGACTCTCCAAGAACAGAGAGAGGCATTAATGGTCCAAGCTGCTTCCAGAGCTGGGATGCTTTACTGTCACAAGCCCCTAAGGTCTAAATGTCACTTTTCCACCTGCATCTACCTTCCCCCACCCCATCCCGGGAGTCTCTGGATTCCAGCTCAAGGGGTTCTTTCCCAAACAGACCCTCACCATCCAGCACTCCTCTCCCAGGACCCAGGAGTCCCCACCGTTGGTCTCTTCCTCCTTCAGACCCAGTACTATCTCCAGCCCTTTCCGTCCCCAGACCGAAGCAAAATCCCAAGCATCTTTCCCTTCAAATCCCCAAAGAAGAGACACAGAGTGGGATTTCTACACATTTTTATTCACTCCTTCAAAAAGCACCACAGGCCAATCACACCTTTGATTAGCCTTCCCAGGTTCCCCACCCTAGTGGATACAAGTCTCTTCATCATTATCCAGAAATGTATGAAATTCGGCTAAGGTGATGAGATCATCTCTGGCAACGGCAGGGCCAAGACTTAGCATCCATTTCCTTGAATTCTTGCCTTCAAGGGTCTTCCAGCCTGGAAGTATGATGTCGACACACCCCGAGGGCAGCCAGCAATCAGTTCTCAAGGGAGTCTTAAGTCCTTCTGCTTGGATGCTCCCAGAGACAGATGCCTCGCTAGCAACATGATGCCTCCCATCAAAAGTCATAATTTAAAAGACAACCCCCCCAATTAGTCACGACACCCAAGAGTGTCGATACACAACGACAGAAACACAATCAGCACTCCCCAACAAAGACACAGGCAAACAAAATCGGGTTTTGCTTTCTCAGATATGATCTCTGGCACCACCCTCGTTGGCATGAGGGCAGAGGGAATTTGGAGCAGGGCAGCATGGGGCAGAGTGTCAGGCAAGACCAAATCAGAGATGGCGTGAAAAGTGGCAGAGAAAGAGGAGGGCACTGTGAGCAAAGGCATGGGCGTGAGACAGAGGTGCCCAGACTAGAGTTGTCTGGGTGCTGCCTGGGGCCCAGGGCATAGGCAACAAGACTTATGGTTGAGCTCCCCAGGGGCCAAGCTTCTCCCAAGGGCTGCAGTGTGAGTGGACGGGTGTGTGTGTGTGTGAAGATGCATGTACATACGTACATACATATTCTTACAATTACCCTGTGAGGTAGATACCATTTGCTGAGTGGCTTGCCCAAGGCTACCCCAGTGTCTGGAGAACCGTCTGACCCTAGAGCTGTGCCAACAGGATTTCCCGTGATAATGGAAGCGTCCTAGGTCTGTGCTGTCCAACGCTCTAGCCACACATCACAGGTGGCTACTGAGCCCTTGAAACGTGGTTAGTGTTAACTGAGAAGTGGAGTTTTAAACTTTATTCACTTTTAATTGAAAATGGATAGATACACACCTCAGTTATTGGGAAACTGGTCAATATAATCGGGACAACTTGGGTAGAGGAATCGATTTCTCCACCCACGAATTTTTCGGAAAGTTAAATAGAGGTACTTCTGATGAAAATTTATCATCTGAAGGCGATGTACGCTAAGTGTAAAATATCTCATTCTTTTCTCGATTGACTACACGTCGAAATAATATTTCGGATTTACTAGGTTACGTAAAACATAACTAGCTTCGCCCTGTTTCCTTTTACCTTTTTTAATGTGGCTGCTGGGACATTTCAAGTTACAGATGCGGCTCACATTCCGTTTGATGGACAGCACTGCTGGGCGCCTCTCCCACTTCCCCACGGGGGGCACGCCAGACTGAGAGGCAGATCGTGTTGTACTGGATATTACAGATATGGGCAAACACCTTTCCCTGAAGCCCAAAAGGCCTTTGAGGACAATGCCTGAAGCCGTTTTGTATGGAGCCAAATGCTTTTCCCCACCTCAGCCACCTCAATTCAGAGGGGACAAATTGTGCCAGTGGTAGGGGTTCAAGATGGACATGGGGGTACCATCTGGCAGGTATCTGCCCCTCAGATGGGTCACCCTTGTCTCCTGCTGTCAAAGTAAATAGGATCTTGGAAGTGTTTAGGGTTCTCGTCCAGCCTTTTCCTTTCACAGATGGGAAAATAAGGCACTGGTCCAAGTCACCCAGAGTGCCAGTGGCAAGGCCTTGCTTGCTTCCCAGATCCCCTGACATCTGACAGGAGCTTCTCTCCCACCAGATGCTTGTTTCTCCCTGCCTCGCTCATTTCCCCTGTCTTGTGGCAAGAGGCCGACAATCTAAGTTCCAGTCTGCCACGGAATAATGAATTCAGTATTTACTAAGCACCTACTGTGTTGTCAGGCACTCTTCTAGGTGCTGGGGGTACAGCAGAGAACAAGACAGGTAAGAGGATCATAGCTATTAAATAGGTAAATAAATAAATAAGGTAACTGCTTACAGTAATAACTGCTACAAGAGAAACACTGACAGGCTGAGATGAATAATGGGGATGTGTGAGCTACTTCAGTTACACTGGTCAGGGAAGGCCTCTCTGAGGGGACATGTGAGCTGAGACCTGCTTGACAAGGAGGAACCAGCCATGGGAAGATCTGGGGGCAGAGCATTCTACGCAGAAAGAACAGCAAATGCAAAGGTCCCGGGGCAGGATCCAAGGTGGCCCACCCAGGCCACCAGGCATCAGAAGGAAGATCAGGCTGGTTGGGGGATGGGGTGGGGGCAGGGAATGCGAAGAGGCAGGGGCCAGACCACATAGGACCTTGCTGTGTGCTGTTGGGCCTAGAGCCTGCCCTCCCTGGGCTTTGCTCTCCCCATCTCTCATAAAAGAGATTCATTCTACTTAATGGCCTTTCGGGTCCCCCCTTTCTGTTTGTTGACACTGAAGAATTCTGTGACCTGTGGCGTCTTTTCTACCTATAGTTGGCAGCCTAGAACATTCCAGGCACTGTGGTTTCTGGCTTTGCTTCACTCATGGCACACTCCCACGGTCTGGAACGCTCCCTAGCTGTTCTGTGGGTCTCTTGCCCTCTGCAGCACTGTGTGTACACCAGAAGGCAGAGCCTCTTGGTGACACCTGAGGTAGCCAACACAGAAATGTCTGGATCACTGCAGCACGACAGCTGCTTTTCCAAAAAAGGCAGGAGTTTAAAATACCAAGGCCAGAAAGGGTTAGGCTTAATGACGGAACAAATCAAGACCAAAAAGAGATAGAAACCACTAAGGGAGAGAGGGACAAAGGAAAAGACTCACCAAAGATCCCCTGAATCACTCAGCACCTATGAAATGGGGCAGTCATATCCCTTCCCAAACTCACACAGAGCGACAACTGCCAGGGTCCAAATCCATAAGGGATTTGTGGGAGGTACCTCTGAGGTATGGGTTCCTGCCCTTCCACACCTAGAAGGCCTCATTCCTGGTCTCTGGCTACCACCAGGGCCCACCATGCCCAGACCTCTTGCCTCCTCCCCTCATTTTTGTGGGACCATCCTCCCCACAACAGCTGGGGAAGGAATCTGGGTCATCAGTCCCCTGGAACAGCAAATATTAGATATCTCTCTATTCCTCAAGGGGGACCAAAGGATCTCCAGCTCTTTTGCACAGCCCCCTGTTCCCTCCTGTAGACGGAGACCTCCCACCACCCAGGAATTAGAAACCAAGGTCCACTGAAGATTCAAAGCCACCGCCTCTTGAGGAACTGGGAGGCTGGATGCAGACCCATTCCCTCTGGGAAGCCTGGATCCTATACCCCCTTGTGGCTCAGCAGTTCCAAGGATTCCGGCTCCCTGGGGTACCCAGACTCCTTCCTCCATACTGGAATCTCCAGGATGATGGAGACCCTCTTCATCAGGAACCAGGGCTTTCACCTCTTCTCCCCCCTCCCAGGGCCAGAGGACCAACAGATCCAGTTTCTACTCCCCTGGAGACCAGGACAGAACCCCTTCTAGGAGTCCAACCCCTCAACTTCCTTCAGGACAGTCTGGTGTCATGCCCTGTGGTCCCCAGGGAAATCAGTTCTCTCCCCCAGACTCCGTTCCCCTTCAGGACCTAGGGATCCAGGGGACTACAAGTCACACATCCCAGTCAGTAGTCCTAGAGCCCTCATCCCCTTCAAGCACCCAGGATTCTGGGTGGTGGCCCCCAGCTCTGTTACCTCAGAGGCCCAGGCATCCAACTCCACCCCCCCACCCCACGCGGGACTTGGGAGTCCTCAGCCCCTGGAGGAGCCAAGCAGCACGGACGCTGAGCACCCCGGAAGCCCCGACCCTCATCCCTCCCCTCACTGCGCGGGCCCATGGGGTGCCAGCACCGCCTCGGCATCGGCCTGCATCTCGTCGAGGGCCTGCAGCAGGACGCCGTGCGCGGCGCGGTAACCCAGGCCGCCGGTGGCCGCCGCCCCGCCCGCCGGCCACAGGAAGGAAAGGGCGCCCAGCGCCGCGCCCCCCGCAGTGCCCTCGCCCGCCCACGCGCCCAGCCTCGCCTCCACCTCCGCGCGCGTCACCGGGCCCGGGAAGCGCGTCCGCTCTGCCAGCTCCCCGGGAGCCAAGCCTAGCGCGCGCTCGCGTCGAGCCAGCGCCGCGGGTTCGAGCCCCAGCGCCCGCCGCCACTCCGCCAGCTGGCCCCGCAGCAGCGCCACGTCGCACGCCCAGCCTAGCCCCGGTACTGGGGCCGCCGCCGCCGCCAGGCTAGCCAGCAGAGCCGGCCGCCACGCCCCGGCCCGCAGCGCCGCAGCCTTCATCCGGGCCCCGTGGGGAGACGCGGGTGGCAGCGCCAGCAGCAGCGCCCCCGCCTGGGCCGGGGGGAGCGCGCGCCGCAGCCACTCGCAGAGCCCGGGGAGGCCGCCAGGCCGCAGGGGGAACACCGGCGGCGGTGCCTCCTCCAGCACCTCCCACGTCTCATCCTCCGGGCTCAGTGCGGCCGCACGCTCTGAGTCCCCACTGCCCGATTTCTTCGCGCCGCCGCCAACACGCGGCAAACTCTCACTGCCTGCTTTCTCTGACCCTTCCCCGCTGCCTGCTTTCCCGGACTCTTCCCCGCTACCTTTCTGCAATCCAGTGCCACGGCTCTCCCTTCCCTCACTGCGTGCATTCTTCAACCCCTCTCCGCCTGCGTTCTCTAAGCTCTCAGAGCTGGGCTTCTCTGCCTTCTCCTCTTCCTCCGGGTACTCTGGATCCTCGCCCTCACCGTCTGTTCGCACGCAGACCAGCGGCGCATCTGGCAGCACGAAGGGCCGCACCTCAGCCCAGTCCTTCTCAGTAGGGGCCCCCGGGGTGACGAGGATGAGGGCGTCGTAGTGGGTCGGATGGGGGGTGGCAGCAGTGCCCGCGGAGCCCAGAGGCACGTTCCAGAGCACCACGTTGGGACGCTCTGGCGCCGGGCAGGGTGTGGGCCCCGGGGGCGTGAAAACAGGCTCGTCATCTGGGTCAGGGGGATCCAACCCAAGTAGCATGTTCAGCACAAGGCTCACATCAGCCTTGCCGGTCACGGCCAGGTCCAGCCGCGCGCTGCCCAGGCGCTCCAGGCCAGCGCGAACCCACGACAGCGCCGCCTCCAAGCCACCGGTCTCAAAGGCTTCACGCACAGCCTCCAGCTCTGCTGCACCCAGTACCTCGAAGCCATCCTGAGCCGGTGGAAGGAGCCTGAAGGAACAGGAAGAGGGAGGGTTTACACGCTAGAGGGCTGTGCTACGGGGACAGGACTAGGCTAGGATGATAAGGGTGGAATTTTCCGAATGATCCCTGAAAGAAGAGGGAGGGGTCAGACTAATGGTACAGCATATAGAAACCAGGGCTTAAAACAGGGATGGGGCAGGTTCGTTGAGGTCAGGTTTCCAACAAAGCCTAAAAGGGGGAAGCTGCTAAATCTCTGGGATTCAGTCTTGGGGCGGGGCGGGGGGGGGGGTCGCTTTTCCAAGGGACCTGCAGGGTTAAGAAAGGCCAAGCAAAACTTAGGGAAGGTTGGGCTCAGGCAAAGACAGGCTTTCAACTGAATTGTGGACTAAAGAAAAGTCAAGCACCTTCCGACCAGAGCAAGGTCACCCAGGGTGCTCTTTGCTGAGACTAGGCGTAAGGAAGGGAATAAGGACCAAAGAGGGGAAAAGCCTCACCTACCAGTACTTACCAAGGAAGGAGATGTGGCTAAGGAAAAAAGATGCACACTGAGCCTCATTTGACTTCTATGAAATAGGCGGCCAGGGGTTGGGGGGAAAAATTCAGGAAGTATCCAGCAAATGGGCATAGAAACGAGACGGGATTAGAAAAAGGAGGTGGGGGAGCGATCCCAGAAATAATAAGGCTCACTGAGGGTGGGGCTTTACAAGGACTGGTGTAGCTGGAGAACAAAGCTGATGATGGGGAGGGTGAGGAGGGCTCAAAAAGTGTGAATCCTAGGGTAAAATCTTCCGCGGGCATCACAAGCTTGTGTGCTGAATGGGCCCTCCTTCAAACTTTTGCGGGGGAGAGGGGTAGTATCCGGGCTTTAGGTCCTGGCCTCTCCTAAAATTCTCACTGGGGTAGGGCTTGTGACCTCAGAACACTGGCAGGAGAATGAACCTGGAGGACAGGTCGGAACCTATAGCCCGTGGGGCGAGGCCTAGAAATGGGGAAAGGGTCCAGCACTGAGCTTGGGCTTGGGGTGGAGCCTCGCTGACCTCAAAACCTGCGCTGAGGGGTGGGATCTGGACGAGAGAGCAGGGCCCCCAGCAGCTATCCTGTTTTTAACGCCTGCCCCAAGCTCGCTGGGGGGAGGGGTCTCGCGGATCTCAAAGAACATTTTCTAAAAGACCAGGCCTCCAACCCACCCCAACTCCTCGCTCACCTTTGCAGCACCTCCGCCTGGCTCCGCAGCGCCACCCGCAGACGCTCCAATTCCTTGCAGCCATCTCTGCTGCCGCAGTCGGCCGGCAGCACGAAGAGAGCCGCGGCCCCCAATCCTGCGCTGTTCAGCAGGGCCTCTGTCTGATCCCGGGCCTGGGCTTCATTTTCCGAATCTCCAGGACGGAGCTTCCGCACAGCCAGCAACGGGGTCCCTCGGGCCAAGGCGGCCCGCGCTGCCTCTCCCAGCGCTGCGGCTAAGGGCTCCCCGTTCCCTTCGGGGCCGGGCAGCACCAATACCAGCACATTGGCCTCCGCCGCCCAGGGCCCTGGCGCTGCGGGTGGACAGCTCAGCTCGCCCAGGAAAAGGCCAGGGCCGGCAGCTCGCAGGCTGGGGATCCCGGAGTCCGGCCGTCCCTCGGGAATCTCTATCGTCTCCACATTTCCGTCGCACAGCGCTGCAATAAGCGCGGACTTGCCACAGCCCGGAGGCCCCAGGAACAAGGCGGTCACGTCACCCCGTGGCGGTGGCATACCTGGAAAGCAAGGGGGTGGGGCAGACCCGGGTCAGGGAGCACTCAGCCTTTTTTATTCTTTGTCATCCCACTGGGGTCTCAGACTTCAGTCCTTCACCCCGTCCCCTTCCCTTCTTGGATGTCACTCCCAGGGAAAAATCCGGCACCCACGCCCTACCTTTTCCCCAGGGATAAGGGCGTCTTGCCCGCCCTCTTTCTGGATACATTTTTCTCTGTTTCAAATTCTCAGAAATCGGGCCTCCAAGCCCTCTCCTCCCTCAGGGACATAGATGTTTCTATCCCCCACACCTCCCTTCCAAATCACTAACCGAGCAAACCGCCGGCACAACCTGAGAGCTCAGTCGGCGGCGACTTATCAGCCGCCGAGAAGCCCCGCCCCTGGGGTCGGGCGGAAGGAGGCCGAAGAGGTTAGAGGGCCGGGATTTGGGGACGTCCGGACACGTTCCGGGGGCTCTAACCTGGCGTCACTCTTTTAAGGAGAGGGTGTGTCTTGGAAGCGTGACCTCGGGGCTACAGCCCTTCACGGCGCCTGCGCAAAGCAATCGAAGTACGCCCGCTTTCCATTGAAGTCCTGCTGCCGCAAGGCTCGGAACAATGAAGGAGTCAAAGCGCCTGCGCGCCAGGAGCGCCCGGCCACAGTTGCGCAAGAAGCTGAGGTCTGTACGGCACGGGGGGCTGCAACGTCATCATAACGCACCCCAGGGCAGAAAAGGACCCCTCCCGTTACTCTGAGGACCCGGTTGGCGCGACTGCATCACTGCCGGATAGCATGCCGGGCCTGGGCTTCGAGAGGCTCATCAGGCGAAAGGGCGTGGAAGCCACTGGGACCTTAAGACTCGGTGGGCCCTACCCCGCTTCCCTCCGGGTGGCGGCGCTGTGACGAGCGACTGACAGGCGCAACGAAAGGCAGCCCTCTGCCGTCTGGAGAAAAACGGGAGGCCTGGGCTACCCCGCCTCGGGAGGAGGGAACCGAGGGCAGCGCTTGGGGCGAAGGCTGAAGGCGCGCGTGGGAGGCGGGGGCCCTGGGTGGAACGAGGGTTACAGGATGTCCGAGAAAGATGCCTCACGGGAAGAGGCGGGCTAAAGCCTGGATGCCATCACCGGCCTCAAGACACGTGGGAGACGGGGATGAGGCTGGTGTCAAAGCTCAAGGGTTCCATGCCCTGAGTTCAGGGAGTTAGTTTGATGTAGGAGGCCATAGGTCTCATACAGGTGAGAAGGCTCGAAGGGGCGTCACAAACCTAGGGAGTCGAATCTTTTGGGAGGGTCGAAGCTTCCCTAGGGAACAGCTCCATCAGGTTAGAGTTCAAGAGGATGGCATCTTATGGGGGCAAGGAGAGCCTGTCAGAAGTCACGGGATTAGCGGGCCCTTTAATGCTGTCGATAGATGAGCGACTTCACTTGATTTACTATTCTGTCATGCGTGCTACTCTCTTGACCAGAGGGATCCCAGTCACTATGGAGGACCCGCATCCTGAAGAGACCATGGAGCAGCAGGATTCGTCCAAGGAGAGGAGTCCCCGCAGTCCAGGAGGCGACATCTGTGAGTGCTGCTGGCCAGAGGAGGGTGGGGTGCTGGAGCTGATGCTACCTAAAGGGATTTCTATAGCATTTAAGTGTCCCAGGCGTTACAAGCACTTGCCTGCTGGGAAGGGGCTGTAATAAATGGCTTCTAAGCTGCCCTACCAGGAACTGCCACTCTCCACCCTTACCCTCATTCTGCTCAGATGTACCCACCCTGCTCTGTCCATGTAAGTTCGAGTGGGCCACAGTTCAGAGGGACAAAGTGGCATCCAGAGAGGCTTGGGGTGGGAGATGTGGCTGGGAAAAGTGGGGCACTGGCAGAGGAGCCCCAAGTTCCAGTTCCAACTCTGCCCCAGACTTTCAGTGTGACTCGGGCTTGGGTTTCCCTGTCAAAAGAAGTTGCCACTCCTCAGGTGACACGGCTGTAATGGGGATTAGGGGCAAAGAAGGAGAAGGTCTGTTTGACAGCATGATAGCAACAGCTTCTACTGAAGGCTCATGATGCTTATGGGCACTTTGTAAGCATTTACTCTTCGTTATCTCAGTCCTCCTGACGGACCCTAGGAGATTCCCTCAGATAGGGGAACGGAGGCAAGGAGAGGTTATCTGTGACAATGACAGCCCCTGTGTCAAGGCCCTCCAGCCAAAGACCACCAGGAGCACACCCTACACTTGAACGAGTTGGGTTTATTGCTCTTTGCACTGAGGAAGCACATGCCCTGGGGCGCTGTGGGGCATCTCAGTGTTAGAAAAGGATTTATTTTAGGTGGTTTTGGGAAGGGTTCAAGAAAGAGTTTTGTGCCAGAATTAGATGCTGCCGGTAAGCAGGGGCAAAAGATAGGGTGGCCAGATCTTCTCTAGGAAGGAGGCATGAAGGCTCAAGCTGCGACTGATAAAGCGGCAGCAGCCCCTCCTAGGAGCCAGGATAGCGGGGTGTTTGGTCTTTCTTGTGGCTTGGACAACGTTCGTGTTTTGTCTGTGTTCAGACGTTATTCTGGCATGGTCTTGACTTGATTCAATCATCTCAGTCACAGCATGGCCTTGTCTGACGAGGTTCTGTGAAACTGCTTATGTTCAACAGGAGAACACCAAGGCCTAGCTGTGAGTGCCAGGCCGGCCCCCGGCTGTCAAGCTGCTTTTCTCTTTCTCAATACTAATAATTGCAAACCACTGGGTAGCACTCTTCTAAGCACTTTATATGAATTAATTCATTTACTCCTTCCAACAACCCAATGAGGTAGTAATAACCGTACTGATCAGTTATAACCATACTGATATGGTTAGGACCCCATTTTCCAGATGAGGAAACTTGTACTTGCCTAGGAAGTGGTAGATCTGGGATTCAGTGCCAGGCAGTCTGGCTCCAGAGGCTGTGCTTTAATCACGGGGCTCTGTTGGAAGGGCAGATTCCCTGGGTTCCAGTCCTGACTCCACCATTTCATTTCCCGGCCTCGTGACTGTAGGCAAGTTGCCCGGCCTTTCTGAGCCTCAGCCTGCTCATCCATAAAACAGGTCCTGTAATAGTTTGCCTGTGCTACTGTCCAGCCCTGGCATACAGCCTGGCACATGGTAAGCCCTGAATGTGAATTGTTGGCATGACTCTGGGGCTCGGGAGAGGTCCTGGTGACTCTTGCTGGCTTCCCCCCGACCTCTCCCCACGTCCCTCAGGCCACCTGGGGGCCCCGCAGTGCACCCGCTGCCTCATCACCTTCGCCGATTCCAAGTTCCAGGAGCGTCACATGAAGCGGGAGCACCCAGCGGATTTCGTGGCCCAGAAGCTGCAGGGGGCCCTCTTCATCTGCTTCACCTGCGCCCGGTCCTTCCCCTCCTCCAAGGCCCTGATCGCCCATCAGCGCAGCCACGGTCCAGCCGCCAGGCCCTCCACGCCAGTGGCGCCCACCGCTGCCCAGCCTACATTCCCCTGTCCTGACTGTGGCAAGACCTTTGGGCAGGCTGCTTCTCTGAGGCGGCACCGCCAGGCGCATGAGACCCGCACCCCTCCTGGCCCCTTTGCCTGCACTGAGTGTGGTCAGGACTTTGCCCAGGAAGCGGGGCTGCATCAACACTACATCCGGCATGCCAGGGGGGAGCTCTGAGTGAGGGCTAAGCCCTCCCTAGGGCAATGGGTGTGGGGGAGGGTTCTTTGGCTGCTAGAACCCACCTCTGATATGGGATGGGGGCCTTGGAAGGATTTGCTTCCCTCCCTGGACAAGCAAAGGACTCCTGATAAGTAGGACCCAGAAGATGCTCATCTACATACAGCTTCAGTCTTTGGAGGACACAAAGGCCTTCAGGGATATAGTGAAATTAGTGAAATCTTTTGTTTAAAAAAAAAAGTGAGCAAGCAAAAGGGAAAACTGTTATTTGTATCTCTCTCATTCCCAATTAAATAGTTTGAAATCACAACTAGCTGCAGATTGTGTAATCACCTTTAATTCTTCCCAGATGGGTGGCATGAGCTGTAGGAGCAAATTCCCCTGGATGTGTGCCTGAAAGGGGGCGGGGAAGGTGAGGTGTTGCGGGGCCTGTAATGGCACTGGAAGGGTCCCAGATGTGGAGTGACTTGGGCCTTTGGGGACAGGATAGCAAAGTTGGGCGCTGTACTCTTGAGTCATGTGGGGGTTGCAATTCAAGTCCTTGTCTTCTCCCACCTGTCAGTCTTTCCCACTCATGGAGGGGCCATGGTATTGGATGGATTTGGGCTCCCCCCCAATAATGTATTGCCTGCTTAAATAATTTTATGTACTATTCTGGTCATGGAATATTTTCTATATGTGTAGGTGAGATGACATGAATAAAATAATAGTATCTAAAAACAGAGAAGACTTATATTAAAATGTCTAAACAAGGAACTCTGGCTCTTGAGCAGGAATTCCCAGAAAATATAAGAAGGGCACAGGGTGGGGACACCTGGGTGGCTCAGGTCGTTAAGCGTCCAACTCTTAATTCCGGCTTAGGTCATGATCTCAGGGTCGTGAGAGCCAGCCCGGTTTCGGGCTCTGCGCTGAGCATGGAGGCTGCTTAAGATTCTCAATCTCCCTCTCCCTCTGCCCCACACCCCTCTGCGCATCCCTCTCTCTCACTTTCAAAATAAATAAAATAAAAAGAAGGGCACAGGGAGGGGGAAGCTCAGGTCAGAGCTGGCCTGGCCCTGCAGGGAATCTGGTTTGAAATCAAACAGAGATACCTTCTGTTTCCTGTTGTATTTGGCCAACATTGGGAGAGCTCGCATTAAGATCCTATTTTCAGCTCTTGAAAAGCCTAACCCTGGGCCGAGTCCCACCGGGCCTCGTGCTGAGTGTGGTCAGGACTTTGGATTACCTGTCCTGCCCCCCTTAGAGACAATGGTTGATGCCCTGCATACAATAATCACAGACTCTATCTGAACTGAGGGATGTTTTTAGAGCCCATAGCTGAGATAGATATGGTAGAGACTGATAGATGTCTCCCAATTTTTAGCTAGGTACATGGTAGCTACAAACACTCCCATTTCCCAGGGTCCTTTGCAGCTACGTGTGGCCCTGTGACCCGAGTTCTGGCTAAATTCTGGGTAGAGTTCTCAGGCTTCAGAGAGGGACATGCCTTTTCCTCTACCTGCCTGCCTAGAGTGTGGACATGGTATCCAGCCATCTTGGACCATGAGAGCAAGATATGGCCTAGCAGAGCAGCAAGACAGCAGAAGGATGGATCCCTTGACCATGGGTCCCTGGGACCATGATGACTTCATGGAGCAGAGTCATCATACCAGCCCTAGAATTTCCACTTCCATACTATCATGTAAGAGAGAAATAAGCCTCTATCTTGTTTAAATCACCCTTATTTTGGGTCTCTGTCACATGCAGCCTCATTTAAAGCCTGTCTGCAGCGCAGAACTGCAGATCTGAGTAGTCGCAACGGAGACCGTATGGCCCACCAAGCCTAAAATAAGAAAGGGCCATCTGGCCCTTTACAGTAAAAGTTTGCCGACCTCTTGTCTAACCGACAGACAAACAACCTACTCTGAGCCTCGCAGCCGGGATTCCCACCCTGGGAAATACTACCTCTAGTAGGGGGCTGTGCGTGCATGTGTTTGTTTGTGTAGGATTTGGGCGGGGCTAGCTAGCCTGGATCTCTTTGCTTGGATGACTTATGGGGAAATTGGTTTGGAGTTAGTTGGCCATCACTTTTTCCTAAAATACCGACTTCACCAAAGTCAAATATTTCCTCTGCACCTGGCGACAGCTCAGAAGTTTCCAACCCAGATGTTTTACACCTCCCCCACAGCGGTTCCCTCCAACCCAAACCTAAGGCTCAAATCACACATGCTCCCCTGAGATAGATAGCAGCCTGCCTGTGTTCTTCCTGTTCTCTCCACTCTCCAGATGTCATAGATTCCCAAGACTTTAAATAGCACCACTGGTGACTTCCCAATCTTTATCTGCAGCTCAAACCCCAGACTTCTCCCCATGAGAAAGTCACTTGGATGACGAATAGGCGTCTCAAAAACATAAAAAGGGTCGACGTGACTCCTACAGCCCCCACCTACACCACTACTATGAGACTGGTCAACTGTCTACTCTACTTCTAAATTCCCAAGTCTTGGGGCGCCTGGGTGGCTCAGTCGTTAAGCGTCTGCCTTCAGCTCAGGTCGTGATCTCAGGGTGCTGGGATCGAGCCCCGCATCGGGCTCCCTGCTCAGCGGAAGCCTGCTTCTCCCTCTCCCACTCCCCCTGCTTGTGTTCCCTCTCTCGCTGTGTCTCTGCCAAAAAAAATTTTAAAAAATCTTTAAATTCCCAAGTCTGACCGGCCCTCCCCACAGCTGCTCTCCTAACTGCTCCCCCCACCATACCCCCGGACCTGCCACCACTGCTGGTCCACTACAGTCCACTACAGACCACCCCGTGTACGTAAGTTGGCACACATCACTCATTTAAAATCCTCAAATGGCATCCCATAGATAACATCCCAAGACCTTACCCAGGCCCAGAAAACCCAACAGTGATGGGAGCCCCTGCCTGCCAAGCAATCTTAACTCCCTCCCAGCTTTATCTTCATTATACTCCAGTCACACATGCCAGGCTGGCTTCTGCCTCAGGGCCTTTGCACTTGCTGTTCCCTCGGCTTCGAGTACTCTTACCCAGAATTTTGCAACACTCTCTACGTTATTCAGGACTCAACAGATGCTACCTCCTCAGAGAGGTCCTCCTTGACCTGCTTGGCTAAAGTGGCACCAGCAACCCTTACCCTGACTTAATTTCTTCTTAGCACTCTTCAATACCTGGGATTATCATGCTTTAGTTTGTCATTATCCGTGTCCTTACCCTGGAATCCACACTCTCGAGGGCAAGTGTTGTGTCTTCCTCACTTCCCCAGTACTTAGGACACTGCTGATCTCAGAGGCTCAAAGAATGCTCAACTGTGCCCATTGTTTACCTAGTGTCTCTTGGCATCATCCCTGTGATGCTCTGTGATGCTGGGCTTTCTGCAGTTAGGTTTCCCAGACTCCAGAGCTGGCTTCCTCAAGTTATGCCCACAAGAGGGATGGGCATAAAGAAGGTAGGAAGAGGGAGAAGGGACTCACCTTGCTTTGGATTCCCTCCAGCAGCAGCTCAGGCTCCAGTGCCATTCTGTACTGGGCACAAGGTACTGTGCTAAACCTCTTGAGGTTTAAACCTCTGCACACGGCCTGTCCTCCAAGCTCCTGCTGGGCCTGGGACTCCAGGCCTAGAGGTGGGAGCTTTGTGCAGACACGAACTGCTCAGTTGCCTCAGTTTTCCACATTTGTGCTCTCAGACTTCTAACAGCTGCGTGACCACTCCCCTGCGTTAAGTCCTCTCTTTGGAATTCCTAGCTTGGTGTCCCTATCCTGCCTGGGCCCCGAGGAATTGAATGACCCCACTGGCAGCAGACTAGGTGTCTGGATTCCTAGTCTCTCATATCCTTACGAATTTTTGCTGATGAATGGATGGTTCTCTACATCCATGCTTAGAAAGCCCCATCTTAGGGCAGAAGAGCGCTTAAGCATGCTGCTCCAGGAAATAAAATCCATCTGTGGTGTTTTAATGAGCTGTGAATTTCTGCTTTGACGATTCTGAGAGTCATTGATGTTAAGCTATAGTGGTTAGGAAAGTCTCAAGTTGAAGAGTGGATAAATGTCAGGTTTTCAGATTCTGAGCTTCTAGGATGAAAAGTGTGGGTTTTGACAGATGCTTTGGTATAAGATCCTGTAACAGGCATCAAAATGCAAGTGTTCTTTGTGGCCAAGCAGGTACCGTCATCAGGGAAGCAAGCAGGGCGTGAGGGGTCCACATGCCAGATGGTGGGGAATGGGTGCGTGGGCGGGAATGCCCCATTAGCAGAAGGTAACCCTTACTCAGCTCCAGCAAGCTACTGTCCCATGGGATTGTGGGTTCAGCAATCGAGATCTCACAGTTTTCAAGAGAAACCCCAACCCTCCATTTTGATGTGAAATCTGCCCATTTTTTAAATGCTGGTAACAAACATGATTAAAAAACCTCCGTAACTCTGTGGAAACCAAACACACTCCTGCCAGTCAGATGGTGGCTACGGACAGCCAGGCTGCCATTTCTGGAATGTGGCTTAACAGTGAAGGATGTATGCCCTGCACCCCGTCGTCTGAAGTCAAACCCGGGCTCTGCTTATTAGCTGTGTGACTGACCTGTAGCAGGTAAGTCAACCTCCCTGGGCCCGAGCTGGAACCGCTGTAAAATGGTTGTGATAACAGCCCCTATGCCTCTAAGGGTTATTACAATGACTGGAAACGTGGAGACACAGCCCAAATTGGTAGAATGGCTTAGAAGGCCTGGCCCTCTGCCCCTCCCTGACTTTGCCTTCCCATCAGTCTTCCCCTGCCTTCATCAGCAACTGCCTCATGCCCTAAGTGTTCTTCCATAAATATCCCAAGTAGGGCCCCACTTCAGGGCCTTTGCACTCACTGCCCCTGCAGACAGGAGACACACACACACACACACACACGCCTCCCCACTCCGTTTTCCTCCACAGCACTTACTACCTTCTAATGTTCTCTACGTTTTATATATTTTACTCAACTATCTAAGTATCTGTCTTCTGCGTTGTAAGAGGGGTTTCCAAAAAGGTAGGGAGTCTTGTTCATCATGCTCACTGCTCTACTCTCAGCTCCCAGAATAGTGCTGGTATCTTGCAGGTGCTCAATACATCACTGTTGAATGAATGAATGAATAAATAACAGCCCCTACCTCATAAGGATCCGATGCGATTGTCCATATAAAGCGCTTTAGCCCAGGGCCTGGTCCACCGTGAGCGCTGATTTAATGATGGCCATTACGGTAATTCAGGTTCTATTCTTGAAGGTTCTTAGTTGCCAAGCTTCTATGAGTTAACACATGTAAAGTGCCTTAGAACAGGGCTTGGCATACAGTAAATGCTCAGTAAATGGTAGCTATCATTATAATTAGGCTTCTATTTTCTAAGGAGCTTTGGTGCCAAACTTCTATGAATTAGTACTTCCCATCTCCAAGCAAGAGCCAAGTTCCAACAAAGCTCTAACCAGCTGGCCCTCCGCTCCCCTCTGCCCTCACCCCTCCAGCTCTGCCCTCTCTGACACCCAGCAGGCTCCTGCCTCCTCCCACCTGGACCGCTCGTCCCGCTGAAGTACGCAGCTCCAGCTCCCTCCCTCCCTCCGACTCTGCTTAGGTCTCTTTCACCTCCTCAGGGAGGGCTACATTTAAAATGGCAGCCCCCTTCCAGCACTGTTCTCCCTCCTCTGCTTTGTTCTTCTCCACAGCATCTACCCCCATCCAGCATTCGCTCCATCTTACTTATTTACTGTCTGTCCTACCCTCCCCCCTGCAAGCTCCATGAAGACAAGGGTTTTATTTTGTTCACTGGTATATTCCCAATGCGCAGCATACAGCAGGGACTTGGAAGATAATACCTAAATAAATTAATGGATCACAGTCCCTACTTCACAGAGTTATTCTAAGGACCTGATGATCTCATGCAAATAAAATGCAGCACTCTGTAAGCGCTGGGGAAATGGCAGCTGTAATTATAATTAGGGTTCTATTTTTGGAAGTTCCTAGATACACAACTTCTATGAGTCAATATATATAAAGCTCCTGGACCAGCACTTGGCACCCAGGAAGCACAGCTCTGATTATAATTAATGTCCTCTTTGTGAAGGTTCTTAGGCAGGGGCAGAGAACATTAGCTGTCCTCCACCATCCTCCACAAACTGTTCTCTGCTCCCCGGGCATTGGCTAGACCGCCTCTCCCAGATTCCCCTGCAAGGAGTTGTGGCCATGTGATTCATTTCTCAGCAGAGGGATGTCAATGGGAGCAGTATGTGCCCCCTTGGGGCTGGGGCTGGTAAGACATCACAGGTACCTCGCTAGGCTGGCCTTCCTCTTCCACCAGCAGGACCCAGGCCATCCCTTAGCCGACTGTCATCCACATGGTCATGGCCGAGTGGCCGTGGCCTGGGTCCTCGAATCACTGCATGGAGAAAGGCTGTCCCCCAACCTGAAACACCCACCCTGGACTATGATGTGAGCGTGAAACCTCTGTAGTGTTGAGTCCAGCCTGTACATCATGGGGTCTGTGAGTAAATATAAGGAAACCACACTGAACAGAAGTACTCAGGAAATATTGAAAGTCTTGACGACGATGATGTTAAGGGTCCCCCCAGGGAGGAGCCCCAGGGGATGGGAGGGGATAAACGCCCAGGCCCATGCCCCACACACTCAAGAGTCTACACACATGCACGCACGCACACACACACACCAAACACGCTGGACCAACACGCACAGAATTTGGCTTTTATTCTGGCCTTCACACATCTACTGCTAAGACGACACAGATCGGCGTTACCCCCATCCCCCATGACCATTATGACCCCCCCCCAGTTTCCTCTGCCCCCTCCTCCCACCCCACCCCTTTGGCCAAGCTCCCTGGGTGGGGTTTCTACCTACACCTCCCCCCGGGCATGCAGCATGAAGTGCCCATGCAGCTCCCCGAGGTTGTCGAAGGAATCCTCACACTCTGTACAGTGGTAGGTGCCCTCCTCCTCCTCCTCATCCTCCTCCTCCTCCCTCCCAGCTGGTCGGCCCTCCCCAGCCCGAGGTGGCTCCTCCTCTTCCTCCCTGAGGGCCCTGCCTTCAGGGGCTGGAGCTTCCTGGGGGGCTGTAGCAGGACAGCAGAGCCGGCAAGGCGGGGTGCCTGGTGGGGCCTCCCCAAGGGGTGAGCGGCCACAGAGCTGGCAGGGCTGGGCTGGGGGGCCTGGGGGCTGGGCTGCACGGGGGGCCCGGCGGGATGGGCCCCCCCGGCCTCCCCCCAGGCGCTGCTTCACCTTGTAGCCAGGGTCATATTCAGGATCATCAGTGGCCTCCTCCTCCTCCTCCTCCTCATCTTCTTCCTCTTCGGAGTCTGGCTCTGAGAGAGTGTATTCAGAGTCAGAGGAATGCTCAGGGCCTGTAGGGGGTTGGATGGGGAGAGACAGAGGCATCTGAGGACGAGGGCTCTGCCCCCTCCCTGAGCCTCATTCAGACTCTCGCCGCAGCATGGAGCGGGCAGCCTGGACACAACCCTGCTCTTCCCCGCAGAGGAATCCCAGTCGCATCAAACATGGCCTGGCACGCAGTAGGTGCTCAGGGTCTAAGCAAATGGATGTCTTGCAAGAACTGCATCTTAGGGGTTTAATAAGGACAAAGTAGCAGTAATAAAAACAGTAACAATAACAGTGTTCCTTGCTATTTTAAGAACCCTGTTCTTGGGGCGCCTGGGTGACTCAGTCAGTTAAGTGTCCGGCTCTTGATCTTGGCTCAGGTCTTGATCTCAGGGTCATGGGATTGAGCCCCGCACCGGAGTCTGCACTCAGTGGGAAGTCTGCTTGGGATTCTTTCTTTTTTTTTTTTTAAAGATTTTATTTATTTATTTGACAGAGAGAGAGATAGCGAGAGCAGGAACACAAGCAGGGGGAGTGGGAGTGGGAGAGGGAGAAGCAGGCTCCCCGCCGAGCAGGGAGCCCGATGCGGGCCTCGATCCCAGGACCCTGGGATCATGACCTGAGCCGAAGGCAGACGCTTAACGACTGAGCCACCCAGGCGCCCTGCTTGGGATTCTTTCTATCCTTCTCCTTCTGGCCGCCCGCCGCCCCCCTCCAGCGTGCGCGCATGCATGTTCTCTCTCACATAAATAAATCTAAAAAAAAAAAAAAAAAGAAGAACCCTGCTCATATATTAACCTACCTAAGGCTTATAACAACCTTTGGAGGCAAGTACTATTATTAACCCTAAGTGACAAATGGGAAACTGAGGTACAGAGCAGTTAGGTGACTCACTCACCTCCAGTCACACAGCTCTAACAGGAAAAGCTAAATATGGGTAATGACCTACACTGGATCATTTTAGGGAGACAAATAGGTCTTCAAGCAAATTAAAACACACGTATGTGGTGTGTATATACCTATATAGTTAAGTGAATTAACTCTCTTTTAGAGAGAGAGAGAGCACACGATCTCATGACCCTGAGATCACAACCTGAGCTGAAACCAAGACTTGGGTGCTCAACTGACTGCACCACCCAGGCACCCCTAAAATTTTTTTAATTTAATTTTATTTATTTGAGAGAGAGAGAAACAGAAAGAGAGAGGGTGTGTGTGTGTGTGTGTGTGTGTGTGTGTGTGTGTGTGTAGGAGCAGGGGGGAGGGGCAGAGGGAGAAGCAGACTCCCCGCTGAGCAGGGCACTCCACCCGGGGCGCGATCCCAGGACCCCAGGATCATGACCTGAGCCGAAGACAGACCCTCAACCGACTGAGCTGCCCAGGTGCCCCCGCTAAAATATTTGTAAGTACAGATATATTACTGTGATTTCATGAGCATGCAGGACATGTCTAGGACAAGTGTAGGTTAAAAAAAGGAAAACAATTTGCAGTCGATGACAGGAAAGGGTGCCATCAGCAGTCATTACAGGGGGTGCAGACAGAGCACTGGTCGGGGGCAGGAAGGTGGCCCCCCTACAGCAGCAGCGGTGTGGGAAATACCCACAGGCAGGCACCTGTCAAAAGCACCCCCTAGGACTGCTACAGCCTTGCCCTGCATCCATCCTGGCCCCTCTTCCTCATTTTCCTCCAGCAGCCTGGAAGGGTTCTATGACAACTGAGCCAACCACACTGGGCTCCTCATGGCTCCTCGACCCCTCAGGCGTGCACCTGCCGCAGGGTGTTTGCTACCCCCTTTTTACAGGCGGACTAAGGCTTGCTCCCTCCCCTCGCCAAGTCTCTGCGCAAGGGTCACCTTCTCAGAGACCCCCTCACCACTCTGTCTGATCAGCAATCCTTCCCCAGCACTCCCTATGCCCCTGATTCTGCTCTGTTTTTTCTCCTCAGCTTCCCGTATCCAACATTGACCTGTATGTTTACTGCCTGTTCCCCAGAGCAGGGACTTTGTCTGGTTCATTGCTGCATCTCTAGCATCTAGGACGCCTTCTTTGTGCCTGGCATTCAATTTAGCAAACCTTTTCTGAGGTTTTCACACATGCTGTTCCCTCTGCTGGGACAGTCTCACCCTGGTTTTCCCCATCATTCTTTAGGACACAGTAGGAAGCCTCCCTCCTTGGTGAGGCTGTCCCAGATCTCCTCATCCTAGGCAGCCACTCACTGTCCTCCGGTTGTCCTCACCCTGAGCCCTGAGGGCTGTGCCTGTACAAAGCCCTTTCCCACCAGACCAGGGGGCAGGCCTGCTCTGACTCACTGCTGGCTCCCTGGCATCCCTCAGATCAGGAGAGTAGGTGCTAAATGTTGGCTGATTGTCCCTCCCTGCAGCTCTCTCTCTACTCGTTCCTGCCTCGGTCTTGCCGTCTCTCTGCCATTTAACATGTTTCCTGAGGCCCTGGTGTGGGCCGCTCCCTCTGCCTGGAGGTTGTCCCCCACTCTATCCGCCTGGCGACCTCCTACTCATCCTTCAGGCCCCAGCACAGGCTCTGTCCTCTATGACGGCGGCTCCCTCCACCCCGGCTCCCGCTGGCCCGGCCCTCTCCCCTGGCTGTAGCCGTCTGGGCCCCAGTACGTCTTCCCCATCAGCCTAGGACTCCTTGAGGGCAGGTCTGGCTCATCTTGGGGTCCCCAACATTGCCCAGCCCAGGATGTGTGGGTTGAGTGCACAAGGGTGCCCTGAGGCTCTGATCTCCCGCCTCCCTCCAGGCCTTTGCCTCTGCTCTTCTCCCCCACCCCACCCCTGCCCCCGGCCACCAGTTCTTCTCCCCTAGCAAACTCCTGCTCCTCTTTAAGGTCCCAGCTTACACATCACCTCCTCTGTGAAGTCATTCCTGACTCCTCAGGTGGTTAGTGTCTCTCTCTCGTCTGGGAACCCTCTGCCCCTGTCCCCCCGCCCCCAAACTCAAACATATCCTGACTACCTGGGAAGTGACCTGGAGATGGGGGACTCCTGGAAGACAGCACCTGGGTCTGACCCATCTCCATGTCCCCAGCAATGCTGAGACCCCTGTCAGCCTCAGCAGACATTTGCTGAATGGCTGCAAAACACAGAGGAAAGCCCTCCGGCCTTGGGCCGGGACCCCTTCCCTCTTTCTCCTCCCACCTGACTTCACACCACCTACCCTCCAGAGCCTTCAAGGCCCACTATGACTTCATGCGGTTGGCTTGGGAAAGGCAATCAGGTCGTCGTCCACGGCAACCAGGTCTTTCATGTCCACTGTGATTTTAAGGACCACAAGCCCTTTTGCACCTACCATGCCTTCTCCACCTACAAGATCCTCAAAGCCTGGCATGTCTCCAGCATCCACTGAACCCTCGATGTCCACAGTGCCCCCCAAGCCTCCCGCCTCCTTGAAGCCCACCAAATCGGCAATGCCCAACAGCTCCTCGGTGCCCACCAAGCCATCAACGGCCCCCAACTCGGCCACAAGCGCAAGCAGTTCCAAGTCTACCAAGTGGGCCAGTACAAAGACAACCCCTTCTAAACAGCCCGGCAGCAAGTCCCGAGTCCACAGCAGGGCAAGGACGCCCAGCAAGGCCAGCACTGACACCAGGGCCAGCCAAGTCAGCAAGGCCAGTGGGGTAAGACGCCACCAGCGGAGGGGCACACACAGCCGGGGCCGAACTCCTGGCAGAAGGGGAAGCCGCAGCTCCAAGAGGTCACCCAGCAGGCCCAACACCATGACCAGGATGAGAACTCACGGTGCCACACCAGGTGTGCCCAACAGGACAAGAACTCCTACTTCCCAGAAAAAACAGAGTGGGGGCAAGAGTTCCAGCCGGCCTAGAAACAACAACCGCGAAAAAAGTAAGAGCCAGCCTAGAAATATGAGCAGAGAGAAGAGTTACAGCCCACCAGGAGCCTCAGGCATGGGGAAGAGTTCCGAGCTGGCTATAACCCCAAGTAGGGCCAAGAGTTACAGCCCCACTAGGATTCCCTTCAAGAAGAAAGGTTACAGCCAGTCTCCATCATCATCGAGGAGGGTGAGGAGTTATAGTCAGATGATCACCCCTAGCAGGGAATGGAGTTACACCCCAACTGAAGTATCTAGCAGGGGCAAGAGTTACAACCAGGATAGTGCACCCAGCAGGACCCGGAGTCATAGCCGGTCTAGCACCCCTTGCGGGGCCCAAAGTCACAGCTGGTCTAGCACCCCCAGCAGGACCCAAAGTCACAGCTGGTCTAGAAGAGCAAGAAGTCACAGTCAGAAGAGAGCCCACAGTAGGATGAGAAGTCACAGTTCAAAGAGAAATCACAGTAGGGCAAGAAGTCGTACCCGGAAAGCAACTCCCAGTCAGATGAGAAGACATAGCCAATCCAGAACCCACAGCAAGGGAAAAAATTATAACCAACCTAGAACCCCCAGAAGGGGAAAAAGTCACAGCCAGTCTAGAAGCCCCAGCAAGGAGAGAGATCACCAACGATCTAGAACACCCAGCAAGGAGAGAGGTCATAGACAATCCAGAAGCCCCAGCACGGAGAGAGATCACAGACGATCTAGAACACCCAGCAAGGAGAGAGATCATAGACAATCTAGAAGCCCCAGCAAGGAGAGAGGTGGCAGCCGATCTGGAACCTCCAGCAAAGAAAGAGATCACAGCCAATCTAGAACATCCAGCAAGGAAAGAGATCACAGCCAAACCAGAACCCCCAGAAAAGAGAGAAATCGCAGCCGATCCACAACCCCTAGAAAAGAGAGAGGTCATAGTCAATGCAGAACCTTCAGAAAAGAGAGAGATCACAACCAATCCAGAACCTTCAGAAAAGAAAGAAATCACAGCCTATCCAGAACCCCCCGAGAGGAGAGAGATCACAACCTATCTAGCACCTTCAGCAAGAGAGGTCACAGCCAATCTCGAACCCCCAGTGAGGAGAGAGAGTACAGCCGATCTCGAACCCCCAGTGAGGAGAGAAACCACAACCGATCTAGAACAACCCCTATTAAGGAGAGCAATCCTAGCCAATCTACAACCCCCAGAAGTCTCAGCCGGAAGGATTCCACCAGCAGGGCACACAGTCCCAGTCAGAATGGAACACCCAGTGAGACAAGGGGCCACTCCCCCTCTAGATTTCTCAGTAGAGCCCCAATTCCAAGCCAGGATGATATTCAAGGCAATGCCACCATCTCTAAGGCTGCCTCACCTGGAGAGAGGTCCTCATCGTCTTCTTCCAAGCTGGCATAGCCCCCAGTCTCAGCTGGCTCACGGGTCTCTGTCATGGCCAGGGGAGGGGACAGGAGACAGGAGAAGAGCAGCAGCTGGGCAGCGTCCCTCCCCGGCCAGCTCTTCACAGCCACACCTGGGTCACAAGTTCTCCAATGCAGGATGTGGGCAGGTAGAGCGGGATGCTGCGCAGGGGAAGGAAAGGCCTGTGGTGACTCAATAAATTTTTACATAGCGTCTGCCTCCCCAGGCCCAGCTGTGTGCTCAGTGCTGGGGGAAAGGAAAAGAAAGATAGCCCCAGCTCTTCCATAGATCTTAATTTCCCCATCTGGGCAACAAAGCTGTCAGTGGTGTGGGGAAGCATCCCAAATATTTAGCAGCAGGTATCAGCAGGGGCACCAATCAGAACTGAGGGGAACATGGTCCTATGCCAAGAATTAACCCTTTAGTTGCTGGTTTGTGAGGAAGTCTGGGGCTGGGGGAGGGTCCAAAGTGGCAGCTGAGGGTAGGGAATTCCTTGATGTAGTGGTGATCAGTCTAGAAGGACTTCAGTATATAAACGACTGGTATGACAGCACTAGTTTGTGTCAGACCTAATTCTATACCTTGGCAAAGTGGTGTCTCAGTCTGAACCCTAAATCTGCCATATTCTAGCTGTGTAGCTTCAAGCAAAGGACTTAACTTCTCTAGCCTGTTTCCTTCTCAGTACCAAAGGACTCCCAGGGCTTAACCCATGTAGTCCTTGTAACTATGTTGAGAGATTATCACCTCCTTTGTACACGAGGAAACTGAGACACAGAGAGGATTAACAAGTAGTTCAAGGTCACACCAACTAGTTGGTGGGTGAACTAGGATTTGATGTTACCCTATCTCTCATAAAATAATCCCTCAGCTGAAAAAACTTTCTGAAGATTCAGTGGGCTGATTCAATATAAACTGCCGGTATGTGGCAGGTACTCCCATTAACAGTGGCTGTTAATACACCCACCCACAACCCTTTCTATAAACCCCAGCCACTCCAGACTTCTCACCTCTCCCCGTGCACACCAGGACTTTTCACATCTGTGGGTCTTAGCCAATCCTACTATTGCTGTCTAGAATGTCCTTGTCCGCCTGGAGAACTCCTACTCGCTCTCCAAAACCCATCTCAAACACAAAAACCTCTGTACTTCTTCGAGCCCAAATACCATCTCTACCTCTGCCAAGAAGCCTTCTCTGACTCCTTTCCTTCCTATCCCTCTTCACCAATACCTCCCTTCACACACACACACACAAACACACGGCAATTCTTTTGTTTCCCATTGCATTCCCTGGCAGTAAAGAGCCAAGAAGAGCAAGCTAGTGAAAGGGCTGGCAGCCTCAGCTACACCTCTTTATGCCAAGACTTGTGCTGGGTACTGGGGATACAATGGTAGAAAATACACAATCCCTTCAAAGCCTAGAAGTCAAGTTTAATGCTGGGGACTAAAGAAAAAAAAAAAAAAAG
>NC_058418.1:11153139-11169249 GCF_002201575.2 Neomonachus schauinslandi | reverse complement strand
GGGGGGGGGGGGGGGGGGGGGGGGGGGGGGGGGGGGGGGGGGGGGGCTGGTAGCAATGGCAGGGGAGCTTTCTAAAGACACCTGGATCTGGGCTTTAAGGACAGGAGATTCATAATTGTCAGAGGAGAATTGTCCTAATACCCTATTGCTTGTAGGGTCCCATTTAATTTGGGATTTCTACTTCATGCCAGGATAAGTTTGCCAGATTTAGTAAATAAAAACAGAACATGCCTGGTTAAATTTTAATTTCAGATAAACAGAAAATTATTTAATATACATAGGTTCCATGCAATATTTGGGATAAACATTTCTAAAAGGTTATTCACCTGAAACTCAAATTTAACTGGACGTTCTATCTGTTACCTGGCAAGCACACACTAGAGACCATCAGGACTTCCCATGAGATTACCAGGAGACATTGCTCACCAGGCTAGCCTACCTTCCCCCAAACCCACATCACACAAGGACCTTCCAGACTATTCCAGATGTCAAGTGGAGACATTCTTTGGTGCACAAGTCCCATTCCTACAACGACTACGGTGGCCATACTGGCTTCCACAATTTTAAAGGGACACAAATGAGGCTCCCTCACTACTACAAGGAAAACACTGTGCCTAGGCCCCACCAAATAACCTACAGCAACAAATTCCCAGGATGCCCTGCGTGAACATAATAGGAACCCGTTCCCACAATGCTAGGGCAAGGAGGCCAGAGCAAAACCTTACACAGGACAATAATGACCAGTCCCCACAATGCCCTGCGACAATCCTTCCCAGGATGCCTCGGGCCTATAATGACCACCTTCCAAGGTGTTCTGCGTCGAAGCACTCCGAGCTTCCAGGATGCTTGGCGGAAGGTGTGTGACAAAAGGGACTGCTTCCCCACAAGGAGCTAGGATAATGCTTCCCATAATGCACTAGGCCCATAACGACTAGCGGACCGACTCCCACAATGCCTCAGGGCCTAGCGTCCCGTTTCCCCAGGATGCCCCAGGGCGGCACGGAGCCGCGCTGGGGGAGAAAAGGGAGCCTGGGTCTCGCCCTCCGGCCATCACGGGCCAAGACGGCTGCCTGCTCGCCCCGGTGACGGGAGCCGTCACTCCCATCATGCAGCGGTGCCGTAGCGCCCGCTTCCCAGCATGCCCCGCGCACCCCCATCCCGGACACTCACCGGCGCTAGCTGCCCCGCTCTGGCTCGGCGGCGGCGGCTGCACGCCTCGGCTCTGCGCCTGCGCTGCAAGTCGGGTAGGAGGGAGTGCAAAGCGGCGTGAAGAGCCTAGGGCGCTTGCGCGGCGAGATGGACCATTCCCGTCGCACTGTGGGAAGAGGGGCTCTCCGACTTGGGCCATCGACGAGGCCCGCGCAGGGGGTTCCGGGCTTTGCCCCTCGCTGTCCGGGTTTACTTGGTACGGTCCGCAGCTAAACGGAACAAGAAACTGCAAGGCTTGCGCGTGCGTGAGCGAGCAGGAACGCGCCTTATAGAAAATGGGATGAGCTAGGGGATGGGACCGTCAGCTAAACCTGGATCCTGGGCCTGAGGCTTGCTTATTTGCATAATCTTAGTGAGGGACAATAGGAGCCCTACGGCGCTGAAGGGGTGATTTGCATATTCCCCGGAGAGGCCGTACTCCGGAACGCTGTGAATAGCATATGGGGGGGCGGCGGCTGGGGGCGCTCCTGAACAAAGCGCATGCGCTGACGGATTGCGGACTAGCGCGGAGCGGGTGGCCTTGTTTTAGTTGGCATCAGTTTGCATCCGGAGAGGGGGCATGAGCGCCAAGACACTTACCAACCCCACAAGCCCTTCCCCCCCCCGGCATAAATATTTACTGCTCTCTTCTGCGCCAAGGCCTGTGCTGGTGGGCACTGTGGTTTCCGCAGTAGACAAGACACACCTGGCTCCTAACCTCATGGCATCCCAATCAAAGGAAGGAGAGCCACAAAAGTCAGAACCACAACCCAGAGTGGTCAGACTTGGGATGAGTGGAGTATAGGAAACTGTGGGAGCCAGAGGAGGTGCCTGCCCTAGCCTGGAAAGGCTTCCAAGAGGTGGTGATCTTTAAGCCAAGGGTGAATAGAAGCCAACTGGAATAGGAGTTCTTCTGGCAGAGGGAACAGCAAGGGTAGAAGCCTATAGGCAAAAAGTAGTCATGGTTTGATTGAGAAAATGATAGCAGCTAAGTATCCCTGAAACAGAATTAAGAGAGGGGAATGGCACCTACAGGTGAAGTTAAGACCTCAGACTACGCTGTATAGGAAGCTATTGCAGCATTCCAGGCTTCCTGGAATTGACTCAAATTCCCCCTCAGAACTCTCCAATGAGCTCCCATTACACTTAAAAAAAATCCAAACTCTGTCATGGCCCAGGGGCTATACACATAGTCTGCCTCTCCTTGTCTCTGACTTCACTCACTTCTCTTTATCCACTCCACCATCTAGCTCCACTTCCCCTCAAACACTGCAATCTCTTTACCACCTCAGGCCTTTGCCCTTGCTATTCCCTTTGCCTGAAAATGCTTTTCCCTCTGATCTTTGAATAGCTGATCTTATGCTCATCATTCATTTCTTGGCACAGGTGTCATTCAGGCAGGCTCTCCTTGATCTTTCAAAGATGGCACCTCCAGATTTGCTTTAGAGAAGTGAGTGGTGTTATGGATAAAGCAGGTTTGGCCATGAGTCCATGGTTGTGGAAGCTGGGGTGAAGGGTGCATGGGACTTCATTGTCCTGTTGTCTACTTCTGTGTTTGAAGTTTTCCATTATAAGTTAATAATACCCCACATCGCCTTACTCTGCATTTTATCTTAAGGGTACTTATGGCAATCTGAAATTTAAGTTTTTTTGCTTCCTTGCTGCAGTCTGTTCTCTTCATAGAAGCTTTGTGAGTGTAAGAATGGAGTCATCCTTTTTCTTTGGGTCCTCAGTGCCTAGACTAGGATCAAGTTTCAGATTAGTACTAAGGTGTCTAGGACATCTAACATTTGCCTTTTTTATTCACTGTGGCATCTCCACATCTTTTGAGTAGCACCTGGCACAAAGTAAGAGATCAATATATTTTTTAATCTAAAATTAGAATCACTCATCTAAAATTTAGTGGCGTGAGGAGGAGGGAGGAGTCAGGAATGCCAAGCTAAGGGGGTTTGACTTGACCTAGAGGTGATGGGGAGCTAGGGAAAGGTTTTGAGCAGAGCAGGGACAGGTGTTGCCAGGGAGAGATGTGAGTCATTGAAAGGTCCTTTGGAGATCGATGTCGGGTAGGAGTAAGTCAGGGGAAGGATCCAGGCCGTTGGCTGGGGATGGGGTAGCTCAGTGGCTGCTGAAGAGACAAGACTCAGTGACTTTTGGCTTGTGGAATGGCCAGGAAAAAAAAAAAACAATTTCTTGGAAGAGGGGAGGTGCCCTTGAAGAGGTAAGGACCCTCTCCTGGCTTGTACTGTCCACCAGCAACCATCTTACTCCTCTCCCTCCTCCCTCCCTTACTTCAGTTCCCCTCACAACATAGTGCAGCTCTGGGCAGAGGGACAGACACACAGCCACCCCAGACACTTGTTCTCTCCTCAGTTTAATGGTGGTTAGTGGGATTGCCAAACCCCCTCCCCGTCCCCTCCCCATACAAAATGTGTTTGTTTGTTTGTTTGTTTTTACAAGAAAAAAGGGGCAAAAGCCAGGAATGAGGGGAGGGGGGTGCAATCTGATATTTTCATACAGATTTTTAATTTTTTTTTAATATATTATATATAAAACCATAGAGAGCAACGCACCCCCCAAACTCCTTTCCCTCTCCCTGGAGGGCCTGGAGGAGAGATGGGGAAGGCCCCCCCAGGAGTGGGTGGAAAGAGAGACAAATATGGATAGGACAGATATGGGGGGAGGAGGTGGAGGGAAGGGGAGCCCAGGAACCTGGGAATTGGAGAAAAGGGTTGGGGCTGTCTCCTTCACGGCCCCCATCGAAGTTATGACACAAAGACACAGAATCCCTGTTTCCATGCCCTCCCCCCACCCTTACCCCCACCGTGCAAACATGGCTTTGCAAAGAGGTGCCCAGAGCTCTGTGGAACTCCTACAATGGCTGGCATGGGGTCTGGGACCCCCAAAGAAATCTGTGTTCCCCTTCCCTGCCCACCCCACCCTTCCCAGAATCTGACCCCTTCCCCACAAGACCTGGTTCTGCAGCCTAGGGGCCCTGGCCTTCCCCCAGTTATCTTCCCCCAACCCAATCCCTACCGCCCTCCCTGGACTTGGGGGGTCTGGACCTTTGGCCCCTGCCCCCTGGGGGGCCCAGACCTCTGGGCCCTTGCTTCTGGCCTTTGCAGAGACCCAGGATCCGACACCCTCATCCCTGCCCAAGCGTCTGAGGTGTTAGTGGTGGGGGGAGAGGCCCACCATCCCAGACTCTGGTAAATGTCTTTGCAGCTGGCAGTGGGGTGGACCCCAGCCCAGGACCAGGCCCAGGCCTGGGTGGAGGTGGGGTCAGATGAAGAATTCTTCTTTCCTCTTGTGTCCGTCGCTGCCATTGAGAAAGGCTTCTCTTGCTTCTCCCTGCTCATCCAGGCCACTGGCCTCATGGGTCAGATAGGAGCCTGAGGGGTGGCAGACCCCCAGGCACAGGCGACACATATGTGGACCCAGGAGTTGGGCAGAAATACACGGGAAGACGGAGACAGACAAGACATACCAGGCGAAGAAAGAGGGAGAAAGGGAACATACAGGGAGAGGTCATCAAGTCCAGGGGATAGCAAAACAGGGGCAGAAAAGAGGTAAAAGCAGAATTAGGAAGACTCCAAAAGTTCACAGAAAGACCACCCTTATCCATTCTCTTGGCGGTGTCCCCTTGCTCTGCTCCCAACGAATCCAACAATTAGGAAGATAAATGTTTTATTCAAACCCACGGCCTTAATTGGCCTTCAACGTTTCACCCCTTTTAGAGTCGTGGCGGAAAGGTCCGCCCTTTTGGAATCTTGGCCTCAGGTCCCGCCAGATTTCGAATCCCGGATCTAGGCTCCGCCCCCTTATCACCTCGGCTGTACGCCCGCCCTCTTTCCAACCCGGACTCTAGGCCCCGCCCCCTTCCGGATCCCACAACCAGCCACACCTCTCGCTGAATTCAGACCCCGCCCCCACTCACCCTTCTGCCGTACTGAGCACCAGACCATGCCCACCAGCACACATATGATCAGAAACACCAGTAGCGCCAGGATGCCGCCCACAATGGCGTAGGGCACCGACGTCTGAGCCTCTACCACCGCACCCGGGTCTGCCAGAGAGACAGGGCGCAGGACCAGGTCATCGGAGGACGGTCCCAGCCCGGCCCCATCGCTGTGGATCGCTTAAACCAGTCCACACACTAACCGCGCTTTTACGTGCCACGCCCCTCAAGTTATTGCCGCTCCTGGCCCCTTGTCCTGGCTCCACTCTTTCCTGATGCTCCACTTCCACAAAGAATGCGCGCGTGTTGGTTTGCACACTGCCCGACCCAGCCCCTGAGTCCTTTTGCCAGTACTATCCCACTTCCTTCCCCCACCCCATTCCCCACAGAACAGAAACAGCACATCCCTTTTCTTTGGACTCCTTGACCCACAGAACCTCAGGTCCAAGTCCCTTTCCCCCTTGTCTAAAACACTCCAGGTATTTAAAATGCTGAGCTATAGGGCCCAACAACTTCCAAAATTCCTGCCCCACCGTTATAAGGGCTAACCACATAACACTTATTTTGTGCTAGGGGCCATTTCAACCCCTTTATATATTTAGCTCATATAATCTTCACAACCCTATGAGGTAGGTGCTATTGTTTATTTCCACTTAACCAATGAGGAAACTAAGGCGCAAAGTTACCCGCAATAGGATGCTGCAGAGCCCAATGTGAACCCAGACGGTCAATCTGGCCGCAGAACTCCAGGAATTCTGTTGGCTGTTGACCCCAAGGAATCACCCTTTGCACAGGCCCTTCAAACACCCCTGGCAGGTCTTGAACCATCCAATCCAGCTCGCCCATTCCCAAGGCCCCGCCCCACCCAGGACACCCGGAGACCTCCGAGGCCCCGCCCCTGCCTTGAGCCCCGCCCCCAGGCCGGCCGCTGCCTGCCCTCACCGTAGACCACGAGTACATAGAGCGCCCTCGCGTGGCCGTGCTTGTTCGACGCCTCGCAAGTGTAGGTGCCATTATCGGCTGATACCAAGCCTGGCAGAGTAAGCGTCTCCCCGACCGCCTCGGCCCGCTCTGGCAAAGATTCATTCCCGCGGTTCCAGCGGATCTGGTTTGGTCTGGGCATGAGTAAAATATAGTGAGAGTTAGGGACACAGGTGCCAACATCCAATTCTGGGTTCTCAGTAATCTAGATATGTAGCATCTCCAAATAAGAGGGTCCTTACTAGCCAGCCCTATCCTTCCAATATAACCTGCAGTCCTGGGCCCAGCTTCCACCCGACACCAGTCTCAAGAATCCTAGCCTCCCGCCCCCCGCCCGTTCCACCGTCAGAATCCAGGAGTCCAGGGCCCCACAGCTTCCTTCCTCAAGATCCACAAGCCCAAACGCCAGACTCCTCCTCCCTCAGGGCGCAGAAGTCCGGGCCCCAGGCCCCTCTGTTCGTCCAGTCCTCTCTTTCCCGAGACACAGGTGTCCAGGTCCCCGGTCTTCTTGTCAGGACCCAGGAGTCTCGGGTCCAGCAGCTCACCTGGGGTTCCCTGTTACAGCACACGTTAGCACCAGCGTGTCTCCCTCCCTCACCACAGCTTGGGAGGCATGGATCCGGGCCGTGGGAGAGTCTGTGGGCGGAAATGAGATGGGAGAGAGGTGGTCCGGGTCATCACGCGGGGCTGGAAACCCTCCCGGGGGCAAGCGGCTGGCGTTGGGACCCTCCGGCCCCCCGGGTCCCGACCCGCCGGGCACTTACACTGCACGTCCAGCACGTACTGCGTCTGCTTGCTGTGTCCGGAGGGCAGCGCCTGGTTCTGCGCCTCGCAGATGACGATACCGCCGTCGTCCTTGCGGTCCACCCGAAACCGCACTGTGCTCGCCACGCTCCAGACCTTGCCATTTTCCTGTCCGCTGCTCACTCCTGCCAGGCGGGGCGGGGAAGCTGTCAGGCCAGGGTTCCGGGTCCGCCCACCGAGGGTGTACCCACCCCGCCCCCCCCGCCCAAACCAAGGCATGTCATTTGCCAAGCTCTGCCCCTTATCCACAGGCCTCGCTATGAGTCCTCCAAGCCACGCCCCTCCCCGAACCAAGCCCACCGCCCCAGGAGCCTCGTCCCAAAGCTCCTCCCCCTTTCGCTCCCACGCCCTCTCCTCTATCAATTCATTCCGTAGAGGCGTATTGAGTGGCCAGTGTCCGCCTGTGCGCTCTTCTCCAAGCCCCGCCTCCTCTCAGTCCCACCTCCCGCCGGCACCTCCCCTCCCACCCCGCCCCGCCCCGCCCCCCACCCCAGGTAGTACCTTTCAGCTCCTTGCGGTCGCGGTACCAGCGCAGGACCGCCGCAGGGCGGGACCGCGGGACTAGGCAACTGAGCTCCACCTCGCCTCCCTCCACCGCCTGCTCCCGAACCTCCACCACGGGATTCTCTGGGGCCACTGCCGTAGGGAGGAAGGGGTAAGGGGAGGCGGTCAGCGGAGACACCGAGGGAGACTCAAAGTAACTAGGTGGAACAAGGATCCCGGGTGGCAGAGGTCAAAAACAACCAGGTAAAAAAAAAAACCAGGTTTCAGGATAAGAGAGAAGCAGAGGAGAAAGAAGGAGGGGATGAGTCTGAGGAGGGGGGTGGCGTTACCCAATACAGTGAGCGTGGCAATCTGGTGGTGGGTATCCTCCGTGTAGAGCTGGCAGAAGTAGCCCCCCTCGTCCTCCAGGCGGGCATCTGAGAGCCGGATCCGCACGCGGCGGGGGGAGAACTCCTCAAGCTGGAAACGCTCGTCCTTCAGGGCTAGACAGAATGAACAGGAAGGGATGAAACTGGGGAGTCCTGGCCTCAGGGGTCCCGCCCTTCCGCCAGGAGCTTAGAGACCTGCTCTTGGCGTCCTCTCTCCAGCCAGCCATACCTGTGCCTCTAAGGGGCCCACCTAGTTACTCCCTTGGGGACCCAGAACGATTCAGGCCCTGCTGCCCACAGGACCAGGAGTCCAGACCCCTAGCTCCATGCTCTGTCAGGACCCGAGTCCACACTCTCCGCTCTGTCCTCTTTCAGGACACAGGGGTCAGGCCCCAGCCCTCCTCTTTCAAGACAGCATTCCCTACCCCAGCACTCACCGCGGGTGCCGTTGAAGAAGAGGGTCTGCCTCGCTGGGTTCTGAATGACAACTATGGACCCATCATACTGGTGCAGACGGCAGGTTATCTCGGCCACCCCTCCCTCAGCCACGGTCACGTTCTCTGTCTGTACTTCCTGTCCAGCCCCTGGGCCAGTAGACAGAGAAACTCGTTGAGGGCTGCAATTCCATCTTTTCTCTCTCCCTCTGTTCCTCTCCCACCCAAACCTCCAATCTCTTTCTTTTCCCTCTCATTCAGTTCATTGCACCCAACATTTCCTGAGGGCTGGACTTTGGGAGATGGAGAAAACCTGCTCGAGAGGGGCTGCCAGTCAAGATCCAGTGGTATGTGCTCTAATGGGGGCAGCACAGGGCACACTGGGAGCCCAGAGGAAGGGGAGAGACTAAGGCCACCTAGGGAGATGGGTGATTAGAGAAGGTTCTGGAAGGAAGCTCCATTGGATCCAGATCTTACAGTGAGCAGGAATCACCAGGTGTGGGAAGCTGCTACGTGCTCACCAAATCCTGTCTTTCACACCTGGGCACACATTGTAGTTTGCCTGCAAAGATGGCCACAATATTCTTCCCATCCCTGTGCATGTCCTTTGTAAGTTGACTTCTCTCCTCCTCTCATTAAGGAGGCACTCCGACCCTGTGAATCTGGGCGGGCCCTGTGATTTGCTTTGGCCAACAGAATTTCCTAAAAGTGATATTTTCTGAGTTCTGGAGCCCAGTCCTTGCAGTTTCCATTTGTGCCCTCTTGCTGTCCTGAGACCATCGGGTGAAGATATCCCTCCTAGCTTCCTTGAGGGCAAGGGACCACATGGAGAGAGAAGCCCAGCCAGGAGCCAGCACCAACTGCCAGTCATGTGAGTGGGGCCATCCTGGGCCCTCCAGCCCCAGGTGACTGCAGGCACATGAGTGACTCCAGCTGAGACCAAGAGAAGAACTGCCCAGCCAATTCAGTCCGAATCACTGACTCCCAGAGTCATAAGCAAATAACGTGACTGTTGTTTCGAGCTATCACGTTTTGGAGGGTCTGTTACACCGCTAAAGTTAACTGGTACAACACACGATTGGGCTCCATTTCCTAGGATCCCTTATACTTAGTTGGGGCCATGTGACCGATTTCTGGCCAATGGGATGTAGGTGGAACAGACAGACACCCCTTCTAGCCTGGCTCCTGTCACTCAAAATCCTTCTTGCTGCCTGAATGGAGAGGACCCCGAGGAGCCTTAGGAGGACAGGATCACAAGCGGGAAGGAGCCCGGGGCCCTGACTGACTGTCCCCTGCAACCTGCATGCACAGGACTGTGACACGAATGAGAAATACACTTTTTTGTTAAGCCATTGAGATTTCAGGGCTCATGTTATTGCAGTCAACCTAACATGATTAATCCATCAGAGGAGCAAGGTAGGGGATTAGTAAGGGGGTATTTTCAGCAGAGGCAGTAGCCTAGAGTAAAGCTCAGAGCTGGGATTAATCAGCATCAGCATCACCATCATCATTGTCACGGTCATCTTCAAAATAAAATAACCACAGAGTGGTAGCTGGTGTTTATTAGGCACTTGCAGTGCCAGGCTCTGCTAAGGGTATCAGCTATACAATTTCCACCTCATCATCACAATACCCGGATAAGGTAGGCACTATTATCAATCCCCAGGTTTTTTTAATTCCCATTTTAGAGATGAGACAATTGGTCCAGAGAAAGAAAATGACTTGTTCAAGGTAGTAGTCAGAGGGGCAGTGGGGAGGGGGGCAGGATCTGCATCCAGAGCTCTCTCTAATTCTACAGTTTGCTTTCACATCCCCTCCTGGCTGTCTGGGTAGAAGGAAATGTGCAAGAGGGGTTGTGGGATTTGCTAGTGAAGGGCCACAAACGCCAAGCTCGGGAGATGAGCTTTTATCCTGAAGGCCGTGGGAGGGAGGTTTTTAAACAGGAAAAGTGCCATGATCAAATGGGGTTATTTCCCTTTAAATGTGGGATAACTATAGCTTCATGTCTCTGACATTCTGGCCCATTCATTCGAGTGTTTCTTGAGCGGTAGGTAGGTGTTTAGGGGCCAGGTGCCCAGAGATGAGTCAGATGAGATCCCTGCCCTGGAAGGCCTTCCAGATTTACAGGGAGGTAGACACAAATCACTGTAATAGCCCATCAGAAGTGTTATGTTCCCTGTAAGAGGACTAGGTAACCTGATTTGGCTGCTGAGGGTAGAAAAGATTAATTCTGGAGGATGGAGGCAGAGACAGCTGGCTTTCTACCTGGCATCCATAATTCCCTTTTCTTCTTAGTAAAAGAACCCTGATTGTATTTATGGATGCCCTATGACCCGCAGAAAGAGATATTTTCCAGACTCCCTTGCAGCTAAGTGAGGCCATGTGATAATGTTTTGTCCAATTTGATAGAAGGAAAAGTAATTTCTCCGGTAATTCATGTGGTAATTTTGGGAGGACTTCCTCAAGAAAGGCGACAAGTCCTTTTTCTTCCAGGTCACCTTTATGCTGCCTGGAAGTAGGATGTGATGCCTGGAGTTCTGGCAGCCATTTTGACAAGAGCACAAGGGCAGTAGGGATGGTGGAACTAAGAGCCAGAAGGTGCCTGAGTCTTTGGTGATGCTGTGGAGCTGCCTCAAAAGCCCTGGATGCCTACTTCTGGACTTCCCTTAGGTTTGAATATCATGCTTTGTGTATTTAAGCCACTATTAGGGGTTAATTTAGCACCTCCTGGCACATCAAGCTTGACATGTCCAATCCTGGCCCCAAATATTTTCCTCCCCATGTTTTCTCAATCTCAGTAAATATCACAACCATCCATCCAGTTGCTCAGGCCTAAAAACCTTTCCCTCACTCTCACATCCATTCCATCAGCAAGATCTATCCATCTACCTCTAAAAATCATATCCCAAATCAATTCATCTTTGTTTACCTCCTCTACCACTACCCTAGCCCAATGACACCATCTCTTACCTTGACCTTCAAGAGCTACTCATGGGGCTCCCTGCTTCCATGCCTGCTTCCCCTCAGGCCATTCTCCACACAGCAGCCAGATGGATTTTTCAAGAAGGTAAATCAGATCAAGTCACCTCTCTGCTTAAAACGCTCTGAAGGCTGCCCATGACACTGAGAATAAAATCTGGTCTCCTTCCCTGGGCCTTCAAGGTGCTATATGGCCTGGCCCCTCCCTGACTGCAGTTCCAACCACCCTCCCGCTACTTCTTCACTCCAGGCTCATTGGCCCTTGATGTTCCTCAGACTCACTGAGCATGGCCACCTCAGGGCCCTTGCACTTCTCTCTGCCTGGAATGTTCTTCGCCCTTGATCTTCCACGACTCCCTCCCTCCCACTCTCAGTTGGATCTCTGCTCACATCCACACCTCCTCCCGGAGATCTCCACTCACACCCCGTCCCACCACCTCCAGAACACTTTGTCATTGCCATTGGCTCTATTTCTTCTACAGAAATGTCCCTGAAGTTATTTTGTTAATTTGCTTACTTGTTTATTGTGTTTGTCCCCCATCACTAGAATACACACCGCACACACCCCATGAAGGCAGGGGTGTCATCCGTTGGTTTTACTGCTGCACCCCTAGTGCCTAGAAGTGTGCCTGAGACTTGGTCTGTGTCTGGGAGATGGATGAATGAATAGCTTGTGCCAGGCAGGATTTCATTTCCACCTCACAACGACTTTGTGACATCGTCATTCTCCTCCTAAACATCTGGGTTGATCCCAGCTGGACCACTGGCCGTCTTTGTGACCTTGGGCAAGTGGTGTGACTTTTCTGATGCCTTCCATTTAAAAGGGGGTTGATGCCAGTGCCCGAAGCTCAGGGAGCCCTTCCTGCAAAGCTGCTGTTATTACAAGTCCAGAAACATGCCCATGCACATGAAAACTGGCCTGTCTGCACATTTTGGTGCTTAAAAAACAAACAAACAACAACAACAAACAAAAACCATCCTGAAACCTATCCATGGATTCTGGACCTCAGGGCCAACCCAGTGCTACCCCCCATTTTACAGATGTGGAGAATGAGGCTCAGGGTTCCCAGGCAAGTCAGTGGCAGAAACTCAACATTTCCTGGGAGCCATCAGGACCTCGGTATTTCCCCCCCCAATTATTCCTCTGCTCTCTGCTTGAGGGTGCACATGGGGTGAGGGTGGGGGGCTTTTGTCTTGTTCCCTCCCCCTCCTGAGGAGTCAGTAACCAACAGTGTCTGTGCCTGGAATATTAATGTCCCAGGAGCTTTTGTTTCAGGGTTGGGGGGTTGGGGGGTGGTGAGGCGGGACTTTCTGGTCTGAGAGGGCTAAGCTTTTGGGACTGGGGCACTGGCCCTTTAAACTGTGTTGACAGCCTGGAGTAGTCATGGGGATGGTGCCTGGAAAAAGGGACTGGGGAGGGCTTGGGAAAGAGTGGCCGAGCAGGTGATATGCAGAGACCCAGAATCCAGCCCTCTCTTCCCTTAGACCCAGGAATCAGCCCCCCAACTGCCTCTTCTCCCAGGATCCAGGAGTCCAGGCTCCTAGCCCCCTTCTCCAATCAGGATCCAGGAGTCTGGGTTCTTAGCCTCCTTCTCCTTCAACTCCAGAAGTCCTGAGCCCCAGCTTCTCCCCCTTCAAACCCAGGAGTCTGGGCTTCCAGCCCCCTCCTCCTTCAGGACCCAGGAGCCATGGGTCCAGAGTACACAGCTGCTGGATGTTTCCATGGAGACTAAACGGGGTGGGGGGGAGCACTTCCTGGGTCCTGAGTCAGCGAATACCCAAGGGAGTCTCAAGGTCATGGTTCCGGGAAGGTCACAACCACCCCTTCTGTATCCGCTCCCCAGGGGGCTCATGGCTTCATGCCTCCTTCCCCCACTTCCTCCCCTAGGGAGGTGGTACATCCCTGCGTCCTGAATGAACCCCCCCTCAGCCCCCCATCAATGGCGGAGTCCGAACATCCTAGCACAAAGCATCAATTCTTCCCCAGCTCAGCCTTGTGAAGGCGCCTGTATTCGCAGGACCTAGGCATCAGGGTCCCAGCCCCTCCTCCCTCTGAAACCTGGAGTGGGACCCCCCAGCCCCTTCCTCTCCCCAGGACTCAGTAGTCTGTACCTCCATTCCTAGGAGTATGGACCCTCAGCCCTCTTCTCCCCTTAGACCCAGAAGTCCAAGCCCCCAGCCCCCTCCTCCCTCTCACACACATGTCCAGGACCCTTAGCCTCCTCCCTCAGACCCAGGAGTCCAGGCCCCCAGCCCCTCCTCCCTCAGACCCAGGAATCCAGGCCCCCAGCCTCCTCCTTTCCCAGAAACTTGACTCCCGGGCCACAGTCCTCAACCCTCAGAACCACAGTCCTGCCTTCCCCCAGCCCCCTGTCCCCCTCCCATCTGGGGACCAAGCATCAGGTGGGGGCGTAGGGGTGAGTCAGCAGCCTCACACACAAAGTGCCTCCTGTGGCCCCCACGTTCCTGAGATATTCGGAACTCCCTAGATTCCAGGCCTCAGGCCCAGCGGGGGGTGGGAGATTACCCCTGGGTGTGGGGTCATGGGGGAATTCTTGCTCCCTCCAGGAAGGGTGCACGCTGGCACTGAGCCCTCACTGTCCTATCCTCCAGCCCCAGTGCCCTCTATTCACCCCCTCCCAGGAGAGCCCAGGCTCTGTCACTGCCCTCTTGCCCCACTGAGTGCCTGCAGAGGAGCCTTGGGGCCCGGTTCCCAGGGGACCTATGGGCCTGGGATGGGTCTGGGGTCTGCACTGGCAGGAGCCAGTGGGTGCTTGGGTCTTGGTGCCACAGGCCATTGGGCGCTGGCAAGTCTGACTGTCTCCAGTCCCCCCCCACCTCCCCCACCCAGAGAGAGAAAGCTGCCTTTGTGTTCCCCAAGACGGGGACAGGCCAGGCTCGCACGACATTAACCCACCCCAGGCCCCAGCCCTGCTGTGTCTAAGGTCTTGGAATCCATTGCAGAACCTGACCCCTGCTCTGGGGACTCAGGCATCTGGCTCATGGGTGGGTGGGTGTCAGTGACAGAAACCTCCCAAGACCTGCACCCTGGGGTGACTCATAATTGGAGGGGAAGGTTCCCCTGCTCTCAGAGTGGCCTGTCAGAACTTTAGCAGGGAAAAGTGAATCACTTGGGAGGAAAACATTTGGGATCAACAAGCCCCCGCCCCCCCTACAAAGCCCCCTAACTCTTAACAGTCTCTCTGTCTTGTCTTCGTATCTGGATATCTGTTTCCTCAGTCCCTTTCAGTTCAATCCAATCCCTGGCCTGTGGATCTCTGGTTCTGCCTGCGTGCATCTGGGCAGGCACCGAATCTCCCTCTTTTTCACTTCCTCTCGCCTGCCCACCCTGGGCCCTTCTTTCCTTTGGCATAAATCTCATCATCCTTCCCCGGTATTCTTGGCAGATATGTAAGCCAGGAAAGAGAGAGAATTCGTTTTTGAAAGGGCACAAAGGGACCCCATCTTCCATCCCCATTCCTGCTGGCTGGCCAAGGACAGAAAGGGGGTGATGAAGAGGAAGATGAGGTGCGGACCATGGGCAACCCCTAAGATCCGGTGGCCAAGGTCATTCAGAAATATCCAGTGAGAAGGAAAGCAGACAGGGCCCTCTGACGCCATGTACTCTGGCTCCCTAGCTCATGCTATACAGAAGTGGAAAGTGAGGCTCAGGGAATGACAGGGGCTGACATAAAATTACACCAGGGAGGCCTAGTCCCTCGGTTCCCAGTCCAGAGGGCTCCCCATGACACCCAGCTCTCTCCCAACTTGTAAAGCCCTATGCCGTTTAATTTAGAGAAAGTTTACAGAAGGGATTAGGGTGCCAGGAAGCAGTGACTTTAAAATGAAATGAGAAACAAGCCTATCGAGCTACCTCCCAGGAATGCTGGATAAAAGATTCTTGAGCCGGGAAGGCAGTCATCTTAGTCCACCTTCTGATTCTGAGAATCTATCCCCATGACAGTCTAAACTGTCAAGATTCCAGATGTCAGAGGTGTCAAGATTCAGGATCTCCTGGAGGTCAAGATCTCAGACTTTTAAAGATGTCAAGAGGCTAGAACCCTAATGCTATCAAGGTTCTAGAATTTTAAAGGTGTCAACATTCTAAAGACTTTGGGATTCTAGGATCCTGAAGGTGTCAATGTTTTAAGATACCCATAGGTTCTTTGTTTCCTGGACTCTTTGGTTCTAGGATTCTATGAACCTGGTTTGGGGGGCCTAAAAAGGAAAGAAAGAAAAATAAAACTGGATGGCAACGTAGTTAAGGTACCAAAGCGCTCATCTGGGAAATTGTGGCACGTTTGTTACAAAGAAGGAAGAAATGAGGAAAGTTCCGAGCAATGGCAGAAGACTGTAGAATGAAGCAAAGTGCGGCACAAGAGGTCAGCTTTGCCCCTCGCCTTGTCCTGAGGAGAGGAAGGCTCCTTCTCAAACCCTGCAGGGGTGGGGGGGGCGGGTGTTGTAACCTCATCCCACTTGCCAGAACCCCCTTGGGAGGTCTGAGCTAGAGTTCCCTTTCAGGTCCCTGAGTTCAAAATCCTCCCTTTACAGAAAGGGGAACTGAGGCCCAGAGAGAGAGGAGGGTGCTTGACATCCACCGCTGGGGCAAATGGCAGGGGGTGGGATGTAAATAAACTCAGGCCCCCCAGCGCTGTGCCATCTGGCTACAGGCCTCTCCCAAATCTCTGCACCGCTTCCTGCCCTGCTGCTTCCCAGTCCTCCACTCCTCCTAAGAGCGGCCTTCCCCACCAGGGAGGAGGGGGTGACCTGTCGTAGGTTTGAGGCACCCGCACTGTGAGAGTGTGAGTGTGTGGGTGACGTTTCCTGACCTTGTCCCCAGCCTCAGGGTCACCCTCTCTTGCAGGTCTCCGGCTTTTCACAGAGTGTGATGAGGATA